>NW_028263391.1:2267281-2564781 GCF_051168715.1 Poecilia mexicana
GTTTGAAGTGTTGCCTTTAATGACATCCACATGTGTGCCTCCATTTAACGTAATTCAACAGAATCTCACAAAGACATGATATCATGTAAGCTTCTGCAGTTTGTTTAAAAGTGTAATCATTTTAGTCCATATGAACCTCTGAGTATGAAGTTAAAAAGCTTCTCAAAATCTTCTGTCGTTATTCTGACATTTAGCAAATAGAAATATTTGTTTTGATCCCACCTAACCTACATTTTTTATTTGATTGATTTCATGTCAAACAGGTTGTATTGTCATACAGTGGAAACATCTGGTTTCAACTTTCAGGCAACACAAAACACTGATAGGAATCCGTGTTGTTTTGTAGCACTTTATTTGAAGGGGTGTGCAAATAAACATGACAATGTCATGTTTCAACATGATGTAACATCTGTCATGAACATGAGGGAATTGTCATGAATGTTTATGAATGTTGTCATGAAGTGTTATTCAGTAAATAATGACACTTTTAATGCAAAGTTGCTTTAAAAGTTGGATTGAAAATGGCAACTTTGAATTATTTGGTAAATTACACTTTAATCTCATTATTTACCAAATCACACTCCATGACAACAGTCATAGACATTCATAAAGACTCCTTCATTTTCAGGACAGGTGTTATGTTTATGACAGTGCCATATAAGTCATATGCTCACCCTTCAGTAAAGTGTTACCTTTTTTTTCTGTTATGGCTGGTGATGAACTTTTTTTCAGAACGTTAAAATGGTTTGGAATGATGAATATTTCTCTGTCTCTGTCACGCCGTTCTATAATCACTCAGCTTCAGAATGAAAGGCTGCTGGATCCTGATCAGTTCCAGTTAAACTTATGAGAGGATCTGGATCATAAATGTATAAAAAAAAAAAAACATGCTGGACACCAGAACAGGCTCTGACCGTCACTGATAGGTGATTTCCAGTACATGGAAATGGTAAACAGACTCAATGTACATAGCATTTCTTTAATAGTGGGCGTTCAAAGGGCTTTACAGCAGAGCCACATTCACAACCTTACATCAACTTGGGGTTAAGTGCCTTGCCCAGGGACACATCGACAGGAGGCAGGAGAATCCTGGAATTGAACTGATAATTGATTCGAAGAAAACACTGAGCCACAGCCGCTTGTTGTCTGGCGAGAAGAAACATTTGAATCCTATTTTACGATAGTGGGAAGAATTAAAAATATGTACGGAAATAGCGTTCTAAACGGGAATATCGGTCAAATTGTTCAGTTGATAGTAATAGTGCAAAATTATTCCCTGACAAATATTCATGGCATTCAGAAAGAAGGGATCAAACACCATGTATTCAGTTCCTTCATGGTTAATATTTGGCAATATCAAATCAAATCAAAGGATTTCGACCACATGTGTAAAGCATGTCGTCTGCTCTGACTGGATCTGCTGTTGCTTCCTGATCTCCCACAGCAGAGTACAGCCATGTAGGAAGAGCTGGAAAATAACGATCAGTTCCTTTGCAGTCTTAGAGGATGTTCAACCAGTATTTTTACTTTGTATTGCTACAAAGTAAAAAGGGAAGAAAGTCAGAATTGAAACCAGATAGCCGAAACAAACCCCTCAACCTCCCACCCCTTCACACACACACAGACATATACACACAAACTCCTCAAATGATCAGTTATATTGGATGGATGGATGGATGGATGGATGGATGGATGGATGGATGGATGGATGGATGGATGGATGGATGGATGGATGGATGGATGGATGGATGGATGGATGGATGGATGGATGGATGGATGGATGGATGGATGGATGGATTCCAAATTTTCTTCCTCTAATAATAATATGTGCCATTAAATTCAGCAGTGTGACCTAATTCAGACGTGTTTCCCAGAGGTACCAATATGAGCTTCAAAATAAAAATATTTTTTGTGAATGAAACAGCTTTTTTCCTCCTACAAAATAAAAGCTGGGATAAAATCCTACAAAGGTGACTCCAGATTTTGGCCAGGTGTTGTGGAAGCGCCTGAAGGGTTGTGTTTCTGACCGGAGCTCCTCATGGCGCTGAACTCATACCTCTTCATTTCCTCAGTGCAGGTCAAGTCCGATAACTGCAGATGTTTTCTATGTGTGTCCATGTGCGCATGTGTGTGTGCGTGTGTGTGTGTGTGTGTGTGAACAGGAAACTGGCGTAATGCAACTATTATCCTGAACGTAAAAAGGGAGGTCATTTTGGCTTCAGGGGATGTGAGAGCTATTCAATTTCTTGTGTTTTTTTTTTTTTTCTTTTTCATCTTGAAGCTTGGTGGTAAAATATGAAATGTTCTGCCGTGTTCAGTGTTACAAATTCATCATGAAGATTCTTGGGCTTTTTAAAAGCAGCGCAGCTTGGAGTAAAGGAATTTCTTAAAGGTTTGTTTTGAAGCCATTCTGTTTGCTAAAACTTGTTACTTTCTGCTCGTGCATTAGCTGCACTTGGCTCGAGGCCTGAAGTCCAGTTTTGTAAAAGCAATGTGTTTTTTTTATATCCTGCACTTTGAAGTAAGCCATCAGTGGACAGGACATGCTGTTAACATGTTTGCTCATAGCCATGTTTTGTATTCTTTATTTACTGAGCATTTCTGTTTGGCTCACTTTTCTGTAATTGTGTTTTTTGCAGCTCTGCTGTTTTAGCATATTTTTAAAGCTATTTATGCCTAATATATTTGTTGTACAAAAAAACAACTCATTGTTGACTGAAAGCCATTAAATGTAAAGACCAGATGGACATCTGTTCCAGCTTTGTTCTTACTGCATTGAACTCAGCTGAAACTGAAAATGATAAATGATGTGAACGTCTCGGGAAAGTGTCCACTTCCTGTGATGACTGAACTCAGTTCTTACTCTTATTAGTAAGGCAACAACTGTCTTTGCCTTTAGTACATTTATAGTTTTGGACATTAGTTATGTATGGAAATACAACTAAACCAAACTGAATCAAAAAACCACCTTGGCAGTGGGATGATGGTTAAACCAGCCTGAGCCATAAGCAAACTAAGCTCCTGGTTAGGGCCCCTAATTCATCAGAGAGCCTTAAAGATTGCTCCATTTTCCCAGAGACCAGATCAGATCTACAAAATTCTTATTAGTTTATTGAGAATAAGCATGCAATTAAATTTGACCTAATATTTCAAAATAGATAAAAGCTTCAAAATTACTTAAAATCTTCAATTTTGCAGGTGCAAAAAATATAGTTTGATGGTAGATGTTGGGCTTATCTGGAAGAGGGCCCCCAAATAAAATTTAGTTTCAGGCCACATACAACTTTGGACCGGCCTTGAACTGGATTTAGCCTCATCATCAGGGTCTACATGCCTTTTTAAAAAATAAATGAAAAGCCAGTATTGCTCTTACTAACGTCACAAGCTGCCTTTCTGTTTCAAGTTTTCTTTGCTGATATTTTTTCTGGTGTTGAACTTATTTAAATGTCGCACCAGGAAACAAGTAGCTGATTGCAGGAATGTTTCTCCACCAACTTCATGCATCACATCTGGAGAAATGAACAACTGTTACCAATATATGTGTGTATTTAATGTACATGTATGTCAATAATGGTGCTTGACCCTTTATTAAATGTGGATTTCACTATTGTGTGTGTGTGTGGGGGGGGGGGGCACTCTTTCTGATGTCTTTTGAGTTCAGCTGAGACCGGTATATACTGAGGTACAGTAGATCCTCTTTCACTGCACCTTAATAATAACCTAACAACGGTTGTGTGTTTCCTATACTTTTTGGTAAAATCTGATTTTATACGATGATTTCAACGTCTCATACTCCAGTTGCAGGAAATACTGAGGCTCTTTAATACTTTCTGTCTGGCTGCATTTTCCAAGAGATGACTGATACCTATAATTACTGAAACCACAATTCATGAGACAGATGTTCGTTCAGTTCAGTTAGAGTTCAGCTCATCCCACTTCACCACAGAGCACATTTAGTTTGGAAAGAAGAGGTGGATAAAAGGCTGTGGGAACAAAATGAATGTTTGTTTCCATGGAACATTGAGACACAGCCACCATATATATGTATGTATACATACATATATATACTTCTAGCTGCATATATAGCAAGAAGTAAATTATTTTATTTTAGGTGTTGAGATGCAGTTAGTCAGTGTGGGGCACAGCGCTGCTCGGCAGCTCATCACCATCATGTCACAGTCAGCACAGCTGCAGCAGTGCTGCCCCAGGCCGGGCAGACCTAGATCTACGTGCCGATGGCAGCTATGTATCTAGAGTTCCAAAAGCAAATGTTCTGCAACTCACCCCAAGAAACTGATAAATGTTACCACAGACATTAATTTGTCCATGTTGTCTTCTTTCCACCGGTATCTTCAGCTTTTGTTTTCAGTGACTTTTCTTTCAGAGACTTATCAATTAATATTTTAAAAACAATCCTTTGGTAAGCTTTGAGCACACGCCAGGGTACTGTATGTAACTGTCATTTACATGCTGTACCTTGTGGTCCACAGTCCACCAGGATCTCTGCTATTTGGCACTGTGCTTTGCATTCCTGTGTTTTATCTTTAGGTTTTATCTTTTGTCTTCATTTAATTCTGCTGTTTCCTCTAATTACTTTTCAGTTCATCACACTGGTTGACTCCAGCTGCTTACTGTTTCACCTAGCAGCACAACTGTTTCTCAAGCCCAACTATGGTCAGAGAAGAACAAACTTGCAGTTTTTGGTCTACATGTAAAACACTACTTGTGGCCAAACCCAGACAGTGCAGATCATTCTGGAAAGAGAAAAAAGAATTGACATTGAAACATGGTGGTAGCAGCATCATGCCATGGGAATGCATCCCTTCAGCAGGGAAGGAAGATGGAGTTAAATACCGAGGAGGGAGAAAACTAAAGACCTGAAACTGAGGTGGAGTTTTCCCTTCTAACAGGACAACTCCAAACATACAGCCAGAGAATCAATGGAATGGTTTAGACAGAGTGTACTTATGAGTTAGAATGGCCTAGTCAAAGTCCAAATCTAAATCCAAATGAGAATCTGTGACAGGATATGAAAACAGATGTTTATATTTGCTCTCCAAATATAAGTCTGACTTTGATAAAGACTTTCCAGTTTGTGGATGTGGAAATCTTTTAGAGACAAACCCAATAAAACCTATATAAAGTGATATATAAACCTATATATAAAATAAAGCAGAAGGTGGATCTACATCGCGTTTAGCCAGGTGGCTGAATCCAACCTCACATATTTCTAATCTTTATTTGTAAAACAGAAAATTTTATACTTTTCGTCACAATTAAGCCCCAGTTTACGATAATCTGTCACACAATATCCAACTGAAATCTGGTTGGAACATGAAAAAAATGTGAAAAAAAAAAGAACTCAATGGATGTGAATACTTTTGCAAAGCGCCAAAAAACTTCACCTCTGCAAAAGCTTGATCAGCAAGAGGTGAGGCTGATACCAAATAAGGAGCTGAGTACACGACTGCAGCATGCTGCTTTTGTCCTGCCTCCTACATGCTTTAACATGACATCATCCTTCCTCCAAACACCAAGAAATAAAATCCATCTGATGTGATGTGATCCACTCCACAGATCTGAGGAGCCTGTGCAAAACTAGTTCAGATCAGACAAAACACAGAATAGATCCATTTTCTCTCTCTCTCACTTTCTCTCTCTTTTTTTAATTGTAGCCAAAAGAGTTGAGAATAAATGGAAGTAAGGCGTTGACTGTATGTGCTATTTAAACATTTTACTTAACAGGTAAAGAATTACAAAGAGCCCAGTGAACACTGAGACAACTGCAGGCCTGCTGTGTCCTTCCTTCTTTCTTCTTTTTTTCTTTTTTTCTGTGCAGTTGAAGAAAGGAAAAACGGAATCTGCAAGCACACACACACACACACACACACACACACACACACACACACACACACACACACACACACACACACACACACACACACACACACACACACACAGGCTGTCAGCTCAGGGGTAGAGGGAATAAATCATAGTTGTGTTACAGGAAACACTGAAAATCCTTGAGAGTGCCCTTCAACACTTCACATAAACACCAACCCACGCTCACACACGCAAACACACATTCTGCAGCACTTCCTTTATCTCCTTCAGCACCTTCAGACCCACATTCCCCACTTTGCTGGTGTTAACGGGTCAGACCAGAATCACTCTCTAGACGTCTCCTGCTGTCATTAATTTATCAGGAAGAGTTTTCATGTTTTAGATAGAAATAAAACAGAATCGGTTAAAGCAACTCCATGTTTATGTGCATGTAACTCAATAGGATGTTTCCTGTTCCGTAGCTTATCATGAGTTATGTTTAGAATCAAAATGGCCGATTGATTTCCTGTATAAAATCACCTCCTGCTGTCATTCCAACCTGCAGCAAGTCTTCTAGTTTACTTCACTTCACTTCTTATTGCACTAAATAAGACAAACAGTGTGTTTTAGAGAGAAAACAACAAAATGTAACGTCATTTGATGTGACTATGATTCATGCCTGGACAGGCTGACAATAACAAAGACAATAAAGTCTTTGTGTTTTCTGAAAGTCTTTAGCAAAGAGAATTTTTGATTTAAAAAAAAAAAGAAGCTAAGAAAATTTCCACACCAGCCCGACTCTCCTTGTAACCATAGTTACTGTGTCTCTCACTACCGCCTACGCAACGCATAAAGGATACAACACTGGAGGATTGCTGCTGACCTGATGGCTGCAAGCAACATTTATTGATATAAATTACAGAGCAACAGCATTGTTCACATGTTGTGGTTTCTGTCTGACTGCAGGAACTCAGGGCTGATGCCTCTGCAGCTGTTTACCATCAGTCTCCTCTTTTGTGTCATAAAGTTGAGTGTTTTTCAATGTACAATAATATTTTGGAATAATCAGTTGAGTTTGTTAACGCATTTCAGTAACAAGGCAGTTCAAAGTGCTTTACATCATGACAACATAAAAACATCATAAACACATCACACACTCAACAATTGTGAAAACAGGAACAGACGTTACATTTTGTCAAGTGTCATTGTTAAAATCATCAGTACACGTCAAATGTTTTCAATAATATTCCATTTATTATGGCTCAAAGCAGCTCTAAACAGGAGGGGATTTAGTCTGGTTTTAAAGGAACTCAGTGTTTCGACTTTTTTTTCAGATTTCTGGAAGTTTGTTCCAGATTTGTGGTGCATAGAAGCTGAATGCTGCTTCTCCACGTTTGGTTCTGGTTCTGGATGCAGAGCAGAACCAAAAGACCTGAGAGGTTCTGGAAGGTTGATACAACAACAACAGAACCTTAAACCATTCAGTGATTTATAAACTAACATCAGAATTTTAAAGTCTATTCTCTCAGTAAAGGACTGCAAAACTGGATGATATAGAACTGGTGATGTTCTCTATCTTCCTGGTTTTAGTCAGAAATCTGGAACAAACTTCCAGAAATCTGAAAAAAGCCGAAACACTGATTGATTTTTTTAGGCAGACCCATGAAGACACTATTGCAGTAGCAAACTATTAAAATGCAATTAAACATGAACGCATGAGTTTCTCTAGATCTTGATACTGTTCTATGCTGATTAGGCTGAAGGCACTTCAAACTTTAAAAGATCCAAAAGTCATTGTGCAACAAACAGAAAGGAGATCATTTTAACAGGAGTTCAACCAAATAAGACAGTGTGTGTATGTGTGTGAGGATGTGTGTGTGTGAGCCATGATGCTGCAGTCTATGCCTTATGAATCTGCCCCAAATGTGAATTAGTTTTGCCTTATAATCATCTCAAAGCTGCAGTAATCTCTGTTGCTTGTGTCTTTTGTTTTATCCATTTTCCCTCCACTCAACTTTCCAGGCTTGCATATTCTATGAGCAGGCAGCTTCTTTTGCAATGACTTTTTGTAGCTTACACTTTTTATGACAATTAGCAATCAAAGAGACCAACATCAACTGTTATGGAGAGTGAACTACAAAAACTTTATCAATCAGTTTGATCAGTTTCAGCCAGTAAATATTTTCTGGAAAGACATGAATTTACTACCTTATTTTAGAAAGCAGACTTACTTCTTTTGAAATATTTCAATATGATTAATTATTATTTTCATCCATATTTCCTTTAAGGAATGAATGATTATTCTATTTCACATATTAAAAATCCTTTCAACGTGGTCTTATGCAATATTCACATTTTCTGGAAAACAAACATCAGCTTTATGCCATATTCACCAAAATTAACCAAGACCAGAGCTTATATGATACATGACTTCATTTTTTTTAACAGAATGACTGAAATAGTGAAACATTATTCTGTTATGTTGAAGCACATCTGGGCTGCGCAGTTGGTAGAGCTGTTGCCTTGCACCATGAAGGTTCTGGGTTCGATTCCCGGTCTGGGGTCTTTATGCATGGAGTTTACATGTTCTCCCTGTGCATGTGTGGGTTCTCTCTGAGTACTCTGGCTTTCTCCCACAGTCCAAAAACATGACTGTCAGATTAATGATTAATTGGTTTCTCTAAATTCTCCCTAGCTGTGAGTGTGCGTGCATGGTTGTTTGTCCTGTCTGTCTCTGTGTCCCTGTCCAGGGGGACCCCGCCTCTCGCCCGGAACGTTAGCTGGAGATTACCACCAGCAACCCTCCCGACCCCACCAAGGGAGTACAGAAGATGGATGGATGAAGCACATCCGGATATTGGTTGTGCTGAATCGTTGTTTTCCGACAGGGGGCAGTAGTGTACCCGGTAGTACCTCCGCTTCTTGCTCGCAGAGGAAGAAGCAGTTGCTCTCCACTCCTCGCTCGGTGAACGTTCTTTCTTTCCGGAGAAGATGGCGGACCTAGAAGGTGAGTGTGCAACACATTCTGTGGGGCAGGGGCAGTTTTTACTTCTTCTCCTGGTCAAATAATGATGTTTTAACGCCTCCCTTTAACGCGGGGTTTTATTGCCAGTAAAGCGTCTCTCTGTGTAATTTAGCTGCTTTTATTGTGGCGAGGAAAGCGGATTTCGGAATTTGGTCTGAGGTGCAGCTTAGATTAATAGTTGTGTTTTTACAGCCATTCTGCAAAAATAAATCTCATCCAAATCTCAGTATTTAGATCAGCGTATTGTGATGAAATAGCGTGGCGTCTTTTATTAATCGTGATTTAGGCGCACGAACTGTTAATGCGTGAAACAGGAAACACGTGGTGAGTCATTTTGATCAAGCAGGCTCTAAACTGTATAAAAATAATTATATGAAATTGATTGCATTGCTATTTTGAAAGTGAAAGCGTTATTTTACTATAGTTTGATCTGTTGTGGTTATTGACTTGTAAAATACAAACTAGATCAGCTTTAAAATGGCTAATAAACCAGGAGCCGAACACGCTGTTGCTGTGTTTCTGAGTTCACCAGAGCTGTGGAAACGATGTCTCAGAAGTAGCAACTCTTTCAGTGTGGGGTTGAATGTTCAGTGGCCTGTTAGCTGGGAGCGTTAGCCACCACGTGTTGCAAGCACGTGGAGACACCACGTGGGCCTCTGCTTAGAACCCACGAAGAAGAAGCTGAAGTTCGCGTTGATAGCAGGATTTCCGTGGTGTTCTTAAAGCTTTCAGTTTAAAGCAATAACATCTATAAATAAACATTCCCATTTATAATGAGCTTCCTCAGGACACCAGTCATATGAAGAAGTATAATTTGTATCACTAAACTACTCACAGTAACTGCATTTAATTTATTAATACACTTATTGACTAAAAATTAAAGTAAATAAACTTCAATTATAACGATATGGGCAGTTTAAAAAATATATATTTAAAAAATATTTTAAAATATAAATTTTTAAATGTTACTAATTGAAATTTATCAGCTCTTAATGAATGTGAATGAGCAGGAAAACTGACTGATGGCTTCTTTTCAGTATTTTTTAACCAGATTTTCTGTTTTTTTATTTTATTTTTTAGCTTCAGTAAAGAAAAAGAAGAAGTCAAAGAAGGTTTTGGAAGAATCTGTTGGGGTTTGTAGAAAAACTTGACTTGAAGCTTCAGGTTTTCAGAGCCCCTCCTCTGGCCGTTTCTGAACAGTCTGCTTGTGTTTCCTAGGAGATCCAACAGAGTGGGGACTTCTTCATCCAGCCAGAGTCAGTCGCTCCCTCCCTGGACACGTCACAGTGGCCCCTCCTACTGAAGGTCAGGCCCAGGTGTTCCTGCCCTGATGGGGGGGGGGATTTTAGTTTTTGTTGTTTCAGAACCATGTGAGATGATGAAGCGGTTTATCCATTCTCTGAGTGCCGCCGCCCCGTTCAAGTCGCTGCCCTTGCTTCCGTTCTGGGGCGGGGCCGCTTCATGGGGGGCTGGAATTTTTCCAGCGTTCTGCTGGATTACAACCAGCAACCTCACGGAGTGTGACTGGACGCGGCCACGGCCAAGACGACTTCCTGTTCTGATCACATTTAAATAATTTATTCATAAAGCAAGTTATTCAGCTGGATATGATTTTAGTTGTCTAAATGTAGCAGCCTCTTTAACCTGTGGACTGATTTACTATCAGAAGAGTTGTAGTCAGAGCCGAGATGGAGTTCAGGGGTTGGTTCTGAAGAAGGAGCTTCAGAAAACAAATGCTCTAATTGGAACAACTTGGTGCATTCAACCAGAAAAGAGAAAAATTGATTCACTTACGAATCGCAATTCCTAGTCCTGGAGATTTTGGATCGATTCAAAATGCTCAAAAATTTATTAAAAAATTTATGTTTGGCATTTTTTCCGCTCCTATTTGCCAGTCACTGCATATCACATTATTCTCCACTGGGCCACTGTAGAAGGCTGGCTCACCCACTACTTGAGTAATTATTTATTTAATTTAAGAAAAAGCCAGGCAGCTAAGCTAACTTCACATTGGTCAGTTAAGTTGCAGGATTTGATGCACAAGCCTGTTTTTGTTTTCAATATGAACTGATGGAATTGGATCCAATATGGAACCTGAGAAGTTTTAAATGTTCTTTTTGTTTAAACTTACTTAATTTCAACAGAATAAAGAGTTTGAATAGAAAAAAAAGTTTTTGAGTGAAATCATAACCCTAAAAATAAAAATAAAAAATCTGGATGAAATCACAAGACACTGAAACTTCTGCATCTGTAGTGTGAACATGGCAGAACTCCTGGCTTCTTAATGAAAATATAATGTAGTATTAAGATGGAGGATCTTCAGTTGTGCAGACTCCCAGATCAGAGAGTTGTAGCCGTTTTCTCAAATCATTTAACAATCTGTGAATCAATGGTAAAGACATTTCCTGTTTTTCCTACAGAATTTCCACAAGTTGAACATCCGAACAGCTCATTACACGCCCATCCCATGCGGCAGCAACCCTCTGAAGAGGAACATCACCGACTATGTCAAGTACGGTAACGTCACCCTGAGCTTTCTGGGCCGGTTCTGGCCCAAACCCGGTTCTGACGGCGATGCATCTGCTCCACCAGGTCGGGCTTCATCAACCTGGACAAACCGGCCAACCCGTCGTCTCATGAGGTGGTGGCGTGGATCCGGAGGATCCTGCGGGTGGAGAAGACCGGTCACAGCGGAACGCTTGACCCCAAGGTCACTGGCTGCCTGATCGTCTGCATAGATCGAGCCACGCGATTGGTCAAGTCCCAGCAGAGTGCCGGTGGGTTCCCTTCACCAGCTGCCTATGAATACTGTTAGTCTGCATGAGCCACGTCAAACAGCCGCATCATCAGGACAGAGAGTTTGGTTTAGGATTAAAATCCCAATTTTTTTTCACATTTAATCTCCTTTTAATACATCTATCATTCATCTATCATTTGGAATTAAGGTAATTCCAAATGATAGAAAATATTTCCAAAAACTGCCTTTTATGTCGATCATTCAGGTCTATTTATTTGACCTGAATTCAAAGGCCAAATAAACAGAAACTTGGTCACATGCTTGCTAAACAAGATGGCTGAACTACGGAAACCCGAAGAGTTCATTAGTGGGGGGAGAAAAAAAATCCAGATTTTCTAAAAACAGAAGATGTGATTAATCAGTAAAACTGATCAGTGAAACATGACGGAATGTTTCCATTTAAAACGTGGTGAAGGTCGTGACCTTCTCTCTGCTCTGATTCCAGGTAAGGAGTATGTGGGAATCGTCCGGCTGCACAACGCAATCGAGAGCGAGCACGTTCTGGCCCGGGTGAGCCTCCAGTTTGAATGCAAATATAAAACAGTGTCACATGACACAGTTAGAGAAGATGTTGATCGCTGCTGACTGGTCGTCCACAGGCCCTGGAGACGCTGACCGGAGCGTTGTTCCAGCGTCCGCCGCTGATCGCTGCAGTGAAACGTCAGCTGAGAGTCCGGACCATCTATGAGAGCAAGCTGATCGAGTACGACCCAGAGAGGAGGCTGGGTGAGGAGCTGCTTCTTCCCCGGGTCATTCCAACTGGTCCTGGTCCAGATGAAGCCTGGAGCCGTCCTGAGTCAGAACCAGCCTGGACCGATCCGGAGCCCAGTGATGCAGTGATGACTTCATCACCTCCATTTCAATCTATCTGTCTTTTCCAACAGGCATCTTCTGGGTCAGCTGCGAGGCCGGGACCTACATCCGGACCCTGTGCGTCCACCTGGGGCTGCTGCTGGGCGTCGGGGGGCAGATGCAGGAGCTGCGGCGGGTCCGCTCCGGAGTCCTGGGAGAGAAGGTCAGGAGGAGTTCTGGTTCCGGCCAGAAGTCCAAAGCGTTGAGTCCAGCTCTGCTGTTCAGTGCCGAGTTGATAATTAGCCTTTGGAAGAAGGAAGAGCAGCGGAGACACGGTGGCCGGAGCGTCCCGACCGCCGAGGCTCAGCGCTGCCAACATCGCTCATGTCCAGTGTGGCTGTATGCTTGCAGGACAACCTGGTGACAATGCACGATGTTCTAGATGCCCAGTGGCAGTTCGACCACAACAAGGATGAGACGTACCTGAGGAGAGTCATCTTCCCTCTGGAGAAGCTGCTGGTGTCGCACAAGCGGCTGGTGATGAAGGATAGTGCGGTGAGTCTTCCTCCCTGGAAACAGGCTCACCTTCCTGTTCATGTTTGTTTGTTGGGATCCCCATTAGCCGTTGCCATGACAGTCTCTACTCTTCCTGGCGTCCACAACATAACAAAAAAAATTTTATTACAAAAAATGTTTACACACACAATATAGCATTAGCAACATAGCATTTTGAGTCATAAATGATGTTTATAACACCTTATGTAGTAAAATAATTAAGGACACACAGATCCACTTTATTCACTCCCAATGCTGATGTGAGGTTTAGTATCAACTCGTTCCGTTTTAAACAGAGAAATGAACTGAATTACCGTATTTTCCGCACTATAAGGCGCACCGGATTATAAGGCGCATAGAATAGACGCTTCATACTCTATTATTACACATCCACATTAATAAAGAAATGGTCCCCGAGTACTTTATATAGTAGGCTGGCCCAGCCGTTGTTTCACTCACGGTGTTGGTGTTGCGATATTATGCCCAACTGCTTTCTGGGTAACACAGACCAACCGACACGCTGCCGCTGCAGTCTCTGTCTCTCTTCCCCTGCCCCTCCCCCCCTTTAAATGTATTATCAAACTTTATTAACAAACCAGTGTTCTGACAACTATCCCAGCATGCACCGCGCACTACTTCTTCTACGGGGGAAAAAGAAGTTGGCGGCTGCTTACCGTAGTGGACCAACTACGTAAGCAGCCTACTGCATGTCTGTGTAAACATGACGTCTTTCATTTCGATCTGAGTTAATTAGCGTAGCATTTCTGCCGGATTTTCACAACATATCAGCCACGACAATGGACAGGGGAACCAACAAGTTCATGTCATCTTTTTTGGACGACATCAAGGTGTTTGAGCCACTGGATGCCTCCAACATTGTGCGCGTCACAGCTAAAAGCTACCGATAGATGAGGAAAACAGCAGATCCTCACACCCTCAGCATAAATATAGCTGTGGACAAGATCACTGATGCCTATTGTTCTTGCAAGGCTGGGTAAGTCGGCATTCATGGTTTTGATGGTCCACAATGTACATTAGCATATGTTTACTACTGTAGCTTGTGTTTGTGAGATGGTCACGCACGTGGTAGCTGCACTGTGACCTAAAATGGGCATTAGCCAATGAAACGCGGCCCCTGTGGTAAGGTCCGTTGCTGGACCTGTTGTGGCTCAATATTGGTCCATATATAAGGCGCACCGGATTATAAGGCGGACTGTCGGCTTTTGAGGAAATTGAAGGTTTTTAGGTGCGTCTTATAGTGCGGAAAATACGGTACTCATTTATTTGCACCAGTACAGAACACTAGAACAGCTCCACCTGCTGGTCAAACGTGAAAAAAACAACTTTCATTTGCTCAGACAAAAACAATAGATTGACTATTTTGGTTGAGCATTTAAAAATGAACTGTAAAAACCAAAAGGTTCAGAAAGAGCAATTATGAATTTGAAATATAATGTAAAATGAATAATAAAGCATGACGTTCAGAGCTCAAAGTGTAGAATTAGACTGAATAGATATGCACTCATGGAATGGAACATTGTCACTGATATCCCATCTTGAATTTTTATTTTTTTTTCAGAATCGGGTCTGATGTAGATGTTAATATCAGATTGGTGCCTCTCTAAAACAGGTCTTCTATTAAAATAGTGTAAAGTTTGGCTAAATAAAAGTTGGTTGTATAAAACATTTCGTATCTTGGATAATGTTTCTCTAAAAAATCAAAGTATAAAAGTGCAGTGTGACCCTCATCCTGCTGGTGTTTGGATCAGTTCTGTGGTTGTGACCTCTGACCCGGCTCCGTCTGCAGGTCAACGCCATCTGCTACGGCGCCAAGATCATGCTGCCCGGCGTGCTCCGCTATGAAGACGGCATCGAGGTCAATCAGGACATCGTCGTTATAACAACCAAGGGCGAGGCCATCTGCACAGGTGAGAGCGGGTTGGTCAGCGGGTTGTCATGCCAACGCCACATGATGATCTGAGTAGATGCAGCAGCTTTCGGGCCGTGATGACCTGCTATCTATCACCCTTACCTGATGGCTCCTCGGTTAGCCTGCCGTCTGGTCAGACTGATCGCTAACTAGACTGAAGCCTGTCCTCTTCCTGCAGCCGTGGCTCTGATGACCACAGCGGTGATCTCCACCTGCGACCACGGAGTTGTAGCCAAGATAAAGAGAGTGATCATGGAGCGGGACACATACCCCAGGAAGTGGGGCCTGGGGCCCAAGGTACGAGGAAGAGCCTTTAGTTTTCTAATGGTGTTTTTCTAAGTGAGCGCCACCAGGGGGCTCTAGAGAGGCCTCAGAAAGTTTGAGGGAAAAAATGGGCCAAAAAATGACAAAAAATAAAATAAAATCTGTTTTTCAATTATCCTAAAATATAAGCTAAAGTAACTTATTGAAATTTTTATCATTCTGGAAATGTTCATAATATTTTTATTCTTATTATGATTAAAGTGATAAGAACTATTTATGACTTGTATCCCCATAAACACAAATGATGCTCTTGAAAAACATTCTCATTTGTGACGAGGTTCTTTGGACACAAGTCACTTAAAGGAGAGAGATTTATATCACTAAACTGCATTTAATCATGTGTTCAAATTGAACATATGATGCCGTATATATGGCATCATATGTAACAAAAACAGAACTGCTGTTTGTATGTTAGGTTTAGGACTAAGGTGTGAATTGTGTCTTGGTTAAGGTTAGGGTTAGGCTTTAGAAAATAATTGGAAATCAATTTAAAGACCCTGTAAGACATGAAAACACACCTGAGTGTGTCTGTGTGTGTGACCTCTGGTCTGATGCCGTGTGAACCAGGCGAGCCAGAAGAAGATGATGATTCAGAAGGGCCTCCTGGATAAACATGGTAAACCCAACGGCAGCACGCCTCAGGACTGGAAGGACCAGTATGTTGACTACAGGTACCCTGCACTCACTGCTGGCCCCTGCTGGTGGCCCTCGCTCACTGCAGAGAGTTATCCCTCTCTGAGCTGCCGTGCTCTCTGAGGGAGTCGCTCTGCTACATGAATCTCTGCTCGGAGCCTCGGCCCCTGGCCAGCAGCAGCTGGGGGCCCCGCTCCCCAGAGAACAGTCTCAGCTGTTTCAGGCCCTGAGGCAGTTTAACGTCAACATGTGTTTTTCTCTGCAGCGCCTCCAGTGTGGCAGCATCAGGCGACGCCTCGGCTAAGGTGAGATCACACTATCGATTTAGAACGATGGTCTTTAGGTGTGCTGTCATAACAAGCTACCTGTGTGAGCAGCAAGATAATATGGCAAGCTGATTTATCATTTAATCAATATTTCATTGACTGCCATTTAAATAATTAAACCCTTCATTGTTAGTTCTAGATGGAAGGAGTGTATTTGTGGATAGATGCACTCAGCATACATTACAAACGTCATGGCGACATGTTAGCTTTTGGTTAAGGTTTAAATCGTCTCACAGCTGAGAGTCCAGACCCTGAAGCAAAGTGTAGAACAGGGCTGTGGACATAGGGGAAGATATATCTATATTATGTTTTTTAATGTATTTATTTATTTTGAGGCTGGACAGAAAATAATCTGTTGTTCCCATGAAAGAAGAATTTAATGACTTTTATTCAAATAGGAATGGTAATTTGTTTATTTTTGATTCAGAAAAATGGTTCACTTTTCAAATTGATTGATGGATATTTAGTTTACAGATCCTCTCGTGATATTAAATGTCTTGTCATGCTTGAGGCAGAAAACTGTACACAGTGAAAGCACCGGATAGTTAATTTTTCCTGAAGTTTGATCAGCTGTGATCGTGACGTTCTTGCAGAGGAAGAGAGAGTCAGTGGAGAGCGACAGTGAGCCGGCCCAGCCCAGCACGCCGTCTGCTGAGGACGTCAAGAAAGAAAAGAAGAAGAAGAAAAAGGAGAAAAAAGCAAAGCTAGAGGAAGCCGAGACGGAAAAGACCGAGGAGGAGCCCGACACGCCGGTGAGTTGGAGTGGACCTCCTCAGTCTGTGAACATGACCTTTTACCAGAACTCACTGAAGTGTGTGTGATCCAGGTCGGCGAGAAACCCAAGAAGAAGAAGAAGAAACAGAAGGAGAGCGAGCTGGCGGAGTGAGCGGCGCCTCGTTCTTCCAGCCAGCCAGCTGGAAGGGAATCTCAGCACAATGTGCTGCAGCAGCTGTACTGCTGGACATGAGGACGGTGTTAGCTATGGACATGAGTGGAGACCTGTCTCAGTACCAGAACAGTCCAGAGGTCCGGTCCGGTTCGGTCCGGTTCCAGCAGCTGTACTGGTTTTCTCTCTGCCTTCCGTCCTCAGACAGGACAGACCATCATGTAGTCGACATGGAAACGGAAACGCCCTGCGCTGTTCATGGAGGTGGAAGAAGACATTTGCTCATGAAATCTATCAATTTACTTCAATCTGTAAATATTTAACTTTTTTATTTTGAAATAAAAATGTATTCTGTATTTGTCCTCACTGGTTTTCAGAGAATGTGTCAGACTGGTGATGTCTGCTCCTTAATCTGCTGGGGTATAGCAGAACCAGGGCTGCTTCTGATTTAACTAGACCGATTTAATATGGAAATGCTCAATATTTGAATTTTCAGTTTTTAACTCGCATCATTCCGTATAAACAGATCAGAGCAGCAACAAGACATGAATTAAACTCCAGGCAGAAAAAGAAAAAAGCCAAAGATGAGTGTAAAACATCAGGGTTGAACTGATAACTGCCAACACATCACTGGAGAGAAGAATAAATGAATCTTTATGGATTTGGTAGTACAGTAAAACGACAGATTCAACACAACTGGATTTAAAAAAAAATTTTTTATTAGAGGTTGGCCTGGAGAGGAGTAACCAGAAAACTAGTGGAGGGGACAAAAAAATAGGACAACCTGCATTTCTGCCATATACTTTGACAGGCGAGTATTTAAAAATGACTACACTGAAAAATGTTAGTAATTCATGGAAACACTGATGATACTAAACATATTTAAAAATATTTCAGGAGAGGAACAATTCAAATGGCCACCACACCGCAGCAGTGAATTGATTTTCAATGAGTTTTTAAAACTGAGGATTTTGTGTCTGAGGCATCAGAAAGATGAACTGAAGTGTTTATTTTGTCAGGACCAAAATAACAAGGAGAGGCTGCAGTAGTTAAAAGGTCCACATTTATTGAGTATTCCTTCATTAGGAAGATTTAAATAGTGTGAGGTACGTATCACAACAGTAGTCAAAATGTGAGTCATACTTAGAAATAATAACCAGAACCACAGGAGAAATATTTACAAAATATAGTGTTTCTTTTTACAAGATTTAGACAACAGACAAAAATAAAGTATTTTACTGATGACAAAAACATTTTCCAGAAAGATCTCGTTATTGTCTAGAAAAAATAATTTGAGTCTTCCCAGTGATTATTTGTTTCCCAAATAAAAAGAAATCAAAGAAGAACAGACCAGTCACTTTAAAGGCTGTGATACTGAAACACATCTACCAGCTCTGGCTCCTCCAGCAGAACCTTAGATCCCAGCCACCCACCTGTGGCAGGTCAAAGTAAATGAAAAACCACTGTTCCATTCTAAATGGGGTTACTTAACAGTAACCAGTTACACTTTCAAAATAAAATACCCAACAATGGCGGTTATTCCTGGAAAGGGTTTCAGCAGGAGACAAAAAAAAGAAAACAAACAAATAAACCAAGAAGGTGAGACCAGGCAGATTTTGAAAACCAGCCTGTCTCCTGTTGATCTGCTGTGACAGACGGCCGGCAGTCAGATAGTTAACAGTCACTGCGGATCACTAAGCCACTTCTCAGACAAAACAATCAGTGTCGGCCAAATCGGCAGGCCAGACCCTTTAAATATTGGTGAACAGCCAAAAACTGCAACCAGTGCAATCAAACTTCAATAAAAACAATCACTCAGCACATAAAGGTTCTTCATTAAAAACATAAAGAAGTGTAACATAAAACTTCAGGCACTAGCAGGTTTCTTTAGCACATTGTATAAAACAGACATCTTCTAGAGAGCTGTTTGTTTTTAGTGTTTGATGTATTAAGAGGCAAACAGAAAAAATGAGCTAGATGAACTCTGCCAGGTATCTTCCTCTGAATGTGGTCCATGTTTTCTGGCTACATGCAGAAGATGAGCGATCTGGAACCAACCAACCTCAGCACCGCTCAGCTGCCTCACTCAGCCTCTGCCACCTTTCAGATTTCTTCTGATTTTGCATTTTCATCACATTTTAATATCAAAGAGAAGTGACTGAATACAGGAAGCAGCTTCCATGTGATGATTACATTTATCAAGGGAACCAAAACCATCCATACCCAGCAGGCCCTGTTAGCTCCACCAAGCCTGATAACTAGTTGTCCTTCACTTACTACTAACAGCTGCCATCATGTGTTTGTGATAACTGGAAATCACATCCAGTTATGGCTGTGGATGAATTTAGATCCACTCTGCTTTGCAGGAATTGCTTTAATTCAGCCACTTTAGAGGATTTTCAACAACAAGGGAAAGACTGGAGAGGAATGACATCCTGGAGAATTTCAAGGCCAAAGCTGCCACTGCAGAGCAACATCTTCTTTTAGGGTTCTTAAAGGGGCAGTGTTATGTACAATCAACTTTTTTGAGCTTTACATCATAATATAATGTTATTCCCTCATCATACCTGGAGTGTTGACTTGATGCTTTCATGTATTTTTGAGGAATCCTTGAATCTCCCATGGCAACCATTGGGAGGGTAGGGTTAGCGGGAGGTTTAAATGCTTAAACAAGCATCCCCCATTTCCACTCAGCTCCTCCAGACTAGCAGCAGCAGCAGCAATTAGCAAACACCTGGCTGAGCTCATCTTAGTTACTGCTACTCAGCACATTGATGTTAAAATGGCTGTAAACAGCTTAACAGAAATGATGTGCTGAAGGTCAAGAGTCGGATTGGAAGAGCAGGCGCTTCTTAAAGAGACAGAGGCCCAATTTCAAAGGGTTAAACTGGGAAGTCAGATTTCTTTCAAGACATATTTGATAAATGCAGTATTTTTACAACAACTGAAGGCAACACAGTTACTACACAATGGCAGCATGTGGCAGAAAAATGCCTAATTCTGCCCCTTTAAGTTTAAACAGATTGAGCGTAAACAGCAGGGCAGTGATCTGAGTCGTGCCAGCAAGTCCATCTCTGAATGAATAAAAAAAATGAAGGTTTAGGAGTGGCCTACTCAAAGTCTGGACTTGGATCCAATTGAAATTCAGTGGCATGACCTTAAACAAGCTGTTCATGATCTCAAATGCCTAGTACTAGCTTCAGTTACTTTTTCACATAAGATCAGGTTTTTTATCTTAATAAATGAAACCATGATTTGAAAACAGCTCCATCTCTAACGGTCACCGGGAGAGGGAGGCTACACCCTGGACAGGTCACCAGAGGTCATCTTTGTTTTATGATGAAATTCATTTGATGATGTGAATATTTAAAATGTGACAAAAAAGCAAGAACCGAAGGAAATCCTTTTTCATTGCACACTAAAGAATAAACTGCATGTCCTTCACAAAGTAAAGAATAATCTCAGTGGTTGGGCAACAACTTCAAACCCACTCAGAGCTGGGAGTGGACAGTACCGGAGAAGACCACAGGGGGCAGAGCCACAATATCAGCACCTTGAGAACCCGCCCACCTCACAGCCAATCAGAATCCCAAGAATGAGAAGTAGGACTGCACCTGGCCCTGATTGATTCCACTGGTCAGTCAGAGGGTTTTGGTGCAGCTGTCGGCCCTGGTCTCTAGTCAGACGCAGCCACAGGGGAGCAGGTCTATGTGTGAACTGGTGAGGACTCTGACTTTGTGATTGGTGAGTTTCTGCAGGTCAGAGATCAGCTGCAGCAGACGAGGACTTGGCTTGTTGACAACCAAGCTCGGATCTTTAGGATCTGGCCTGTAAAATGAATCCAGAACTTCCAGAGTGTTGAGATGCTGGAGCCGATGGAGACCCAGGAAGTCTTCATCGGACGCGTGATGATGTCTGAGGACAAGAATAGAGAGACCGCAGGTTACTATGGGAACCAAAGAGCTCTGTAGCTGCATTTCCATTAACCCTAAAATTACACAAATTAAAATTACGAGAATAAATTTGCTTAATGGAAACATTAAGCAAATGCCTAATTCTGCCCCTTTAAGTTTAAACAGATTGAGCGTAAACAGCAGGGCAGTGATCTGAGTCGTGCCAGCAAGTCCATCTCTGAATGAATAAATTAAAAAAAACTCAATAAAAAGTTGTTTCTTTTAGGATGAGGTGGTTTTCTGGCCGTATTGAAACAGATGTATTTTGTAAAACTGCAGTGGAAATATTATTTTGCATCACAAGAGTCACGTGATCAACAGTTGGATGTTACTACTGGCGAAAACGACAAAGAAGACGACAGGAAGTGGTAGAAAGACGATGGAGTGGCTTATTGTGTGAACAAACTTATTCACTTTTTTAATGGAAACATCTCAGTTGGATGTTGGTTTATTTCTGTTTTTATTTTGGACAATGTGCAGCTGCTTCCACCAGAGCTCTAGCATCACACAGTTGATAAACATTAGTGCATCGTTCTGTTGAATCCATAACTCTTCTGTAAAATTGGCGATTCCAATTTCCCCAAAACGCTGCATACGTAGCCGCTCCCAAGTAGGCGGGGCTTGTTCCTCCAATGCTGACGCCTCCCCTTATTGGCTGATAAATGATGGCCATTGAATTATGAATATCTCATGTAACAGTTTACATCTGTCGCTGCCATGATTTATAATTAGTTATAGCGAGATCAAGCTTATTTGTATGTGATTTTAATTTTATATATTATTTGACAGAAACAGTAATTGCAAAACTGTCTTTTTTCCAAGTTGGCAGACTATCGACAAAGATTTGCACACATTCGATATGGACACGCAGCTGGTGAGACTGGTGTTTGAGCGTCCCACCTGATGGCCAGCGTCCTCAGGCCAGGGAACAGCTGTGGGAGGAGCCTGACTAGTTTGGAGGAGGAGCTCCATGGCTCCAGGTGCAGGTGCCTCAGGTTGGGAGCTCTGAAGGAGACAATCTGCAGGTCCTCAGGCTGAAGGTCCACACACAGAGTCAGGCTGCGGAGGGAGGATGGGAGGAAGTCAGCATACACCACCAGGGGGTGCCCTCCTGTTTACAGACAACCAGAGGAGTTACATTCAGTATGAAGGCGCTGATTAGGACTGCAGCTGCTGGGTTTGTTGTATAAAGTGAAGCTTGTTGAGCTTGTTGGAGTTTAACTCATTTGTGCTGCATGACATCTAGAAACTGATTTTAAACTAATCTCAAACCTGAAAATCCAAAATGGCTGCTCAAAACATTATCACATATTACTGTACATTCCAATTAATGATGTTTACAAAAAGAAAAGTTTTGTTGGAATTGTTTTTTTTTGTTGTTTTTTTTACCATTTTCTCTACTCCTTGTTCAACGAGAATCTAAAAATACCAATAAATTTGAAAATATTGAATGAAATGACTGAGCAGTTTCATGAAACAAATCTCACTTCTTTAAGTGGACGTGTCCTAAGGAGCTCATTACAAATGGGAATGTTTTTCAAGAGCAGCATTTGTATTTACTGGCTGTGATTGCTGTGTTATGCAGTCACAGTTATCTAAAAGAGAAGTAATACATAGTTCTTATCGTCACTGTTATTGTCATCACAGTAGTACCATAAAATATAGTAATAAACCTTTGTCCATGTTGCCCACCTGTAGTTGGGCGTAATGTTATTTTCTGTTCCAAACTGTCTCATTTCCACAGCAAAGTTTGATATATTTTAATCTTTTATGTGAGAGACTAACACAAAGTAGAGCACAACTGTAAAGAGGAAATATATATATATATATATTTTAATTCTTTGCAAAAGAAAACTGGTGTTTGCATGCTGCCCTCCTGTGTTGGACTTTGTAGAAGAACCTTTCATTGCCACCATCACTCATGTCTCTACCAGCTGTGTGCAGTGAAAGGCAAACATTTATAGGACATTTTATTATAAATCAGAATCTGAATCCTTTATTGTCATTGTGCAAGAAAGCGCAGCTAAACAAAAAATAGTTCAAGCTCAATCAGATTAGATGGAAGCAATCTGAAAACTTCAATTCTAGTCACAGATTCTCAATTGGATTCAGGTCTGTACTTTGACTGAACCATTTTTTTCACATGGATCTGCTTTGATCTAAAGTCGTGGAGAGCTACCCTGCTGTAGCTTTAAGATGCATCCCTTCTCCAACACACCCAGGGCGGAGCCAGGGGGCGGCCACCACCCTGCCAAGTGATTGGTTGCTCCAACTCAAAAGCAGAGCATGCCTCCACAACAAGCAGTACCCCTCCAAAACAGTTGGTGGCAGCAGTGATAAATGATTAGACAACATTTATTTTGAAATATAGACATATATTTATTTGCAGTAGTTCAAAAACGACTTTTTATTTTTTCCCCATACCTCTTTACTACTTACTTAATATGTGACCAAAGTCTCCAGTGATAATAACTTGCAGGCCTGATACTGGTCATTTTTAACAGGTTCAGTAACACTGCACCCGTTTGTCAGGTGATAGTTACCGTGCACACTCAGGCTGCAGAGCTGTTGCAGTGATGACAGCCATGTCTGCAGGTGACAGGTGGGTCCAGGTACAGAGTAAAGGTGGAAGACCGACAGGCTGCGGAGATTGGCCAAAGGTTGCAGAACTTCCGGCGTGACTGCAGCATCGTAATTCAGCAGCTGCAGCTCAGACAGCTGCAGGGAGGCACCAGCAGCTGCAGGGGGAACACCAGTCAGTTAGGAGGCTGACATCTTATTCAGAATGCTTATACTGTTTCTTATGTAATTAAAACTGGAGCATGTAGTGCTAATATTGCCGTCTGAAGAAATGCACCGCTAATGTTCAAAAATAACCAATCAGAGCCAGGAGGAGGGGCTTAGCGGTGTCTGTCAACATCGTGTACTCGCTGCTCAATATGCTAATGCCAGACAAACAACTTACCGTTTATCTGCTATCACAGGTGGTTATGCTAACTAGCCTAAGCATTAGTGATTGGCAATGTTATTTTAAACTAAATGTAATGTAGCAGAGAGCAAAGGGAGAAGGTAAGCATGAGAGTGATTGACAGCTCTAAGACCCTCCTCCTGTCTCTGATTGGTTGTTTCTGACTGAGTGGTTAATTTCTGCAGTTGGTACTGGGAGCACTGGGAAAAGGCAGAGGAGCTTGATTTTTTCCCCACAGATAATCTGTCTTATTCTAACCTGTCACAACATTCTAACAAATATGTAAAAAACATATTTCATGTAAAATACTGCATCTTTAAGTGAAGACACAGTAAAAGGAAGAATCCAGAAATAGAAAAGCTGCACACAGGAAGGCAACCGGATCAAGTGTTGGGATCCAGAAAAACAGGCTTAGGGTGGGTATTATTCTTCATTACAACAGAAGTTTGAACTCCTGCCATGTTTCACAGGCACAAAAACAGTCAGACAAGTTAGCTTTGAAAGACTCACAGTTTTCTTCAGCTAAAAAGTGTCTCCAAACAAGGCTGATTCTTTCAGACGCATGGAAAACTGTCTTTGTGACGTTCCCAGTTCAGGACTTCCAGGAATGCTAGCTAGGACCGAGCTGCTGAGTTTGCCAAAAAAGGAGTTCAGAGCAGACAGAGGGATCTGTTAGATAATGGTAGCTCTGAATACACTATTACACTAGACTATTAAAGCAGGACAACTATAATGAACCGCGTCTGAAAACAGCAGTAAAACCATGGTGACGTGGATTTACACAGTGGTGGAGAAAGTACTCAAAAAATGTACTTACAATCCGCAGAGGTCTCCTGCCATCCCTAAAAAAAATAACGCCCTGGGCGGTTGGCCATATTGCCCATGTCAGAAATAACAACTCTACACCATTAAACATAGTAATTAACAACGCTCAACTATGAACACTGTCCAAGGCCCAAAAAGCAAGAAATAACCAAGCAGAAGGAGCACCGTGACTGTTTTATAATCCCTCCATGTCTCCCACCATGACACGTGACGAAAACAAAGAGCAATGAGCATGCTCTGTATTCTTACGTTCTTGTTTTATTTGTTCGCTAATTAAATAAATTTTAATGAAATAAAATAGCTACTGCAGTGTACGCAGAGCATTACAAGAACAAAGAACGGCTATCAGTGAGGCTTCAGTCCTATAGGACTTAGTCAAGATCCGTCCAGAAGAATCGTATCGTTCCTGAATGTCATATCACTTTGGTCACAGCGTTGTCCCATATTTGCGACACCTCAGTCAACACCTCCACACAATAATTCAGCGCATGAGTGACACTTTTTTTCATCGTAGATGCAACATGTGTGTCTAAATCAGTACAGCTAGCTTTGCTAGCATCACGTCCACAGATCTTACCTTTCTTTAATCTTTCCTTCCAAGTGACGCTAAAAGTTGGATGAAGTCCCCACCGTCTGTGAAAGCGAAGCGCTGCTGATTTTACATGTCGCCATATCTATGATTTATGCAACGCTATTATATTACTGACGCTCTGAGCGTGCGCTCAGAGGAAACTGACGTGCGCATGTCTTGGACCTGAGTAAAGGTGGAGGCGATGGGTGACACAGACACTAAGTCATGTTATTGCTTGGATTTTACGGCGCCACCTTAAGACCCTGAACTTCACATTTTAACGGAAAAAAAAACACAACGCGACTTGGATGTAACGAGTAACGCGACAGTTTTGTAGAAATGTAGTGAAGTAGAAAGTACAGATACTTACTGCAAAATGTAGTGGAGTAAAAGTAGAAAGTATCCATTATTAAAAATACTTAAGTAAAGTACAGATACACGAAAATTGTACTTAAGTACAGTAACGAAGTACTTGTACTTCGTTACTTTCCACCACTGGATTTACAGTATGAAAAATAGTCACCTCTCTTACAGATTTCTTCGCTTTTGGCTTTTTGTCTCTTAAAACATTCAAACCATTCCAATATCGGAAATGCTAATCTGAGTAAAACCCCATTTATTAAAAAGATAATATCATTTATGACAGGAACCTGCAAAAACAATTTATCCTATTAGTATAGAACTACATTTTCTTTTATAAAATGGAGTAACAACACTCAGGGCTAATTACTGTAAAGCATGGAACAGTCAGATACGTACATAACTCATGTCTGGAAATAATGCAAGAACACATTCTCAAAGTTCAATAAACTTTCAATTATAATGAACATTCAAAACAGGAAATGAAAGACTTGAAATATTCAAAATAAATAAACAAAACAACAGAAAGAATAAATAAAATAAAATTTCTAAATAAAACTATCCTTCAATACAAAGGCTAGCTGAGACCAAAGCACCAGACTGAAGACTTTTATCATCCTTAGAGAGAAAAAGAGAAAGAAAATAATCATGCAAATGGAAATTATCGAACTCGTTTTAATTTATCATGCAATTAATTGATTTATTGCTGATTGCAATGGGCCTATGCCCATATTTAAAGAGCATCTAGAAATAAATTCATTTACACCTTTCTGTTGGTTACAAAGTTAATCCTGAGATTTTGGGATTCAGGAGGACAACACAGAGAACAACAAACCGGAGAAAACATGGAGACGGTTTTCTGATCTACACTTCTGCTTTCTGAATGTTTGTCAAAGTTTCTCACTAAATTTTGACTGCAGTTTTTTCTCCGAGTGTACAACAGACCATTTCCAGAGGGGTGAGTCCTTTCTTAATCTTAACTTGGCTTACTTCCGACCAGAGTTCCCACAGCACCAAAGCTGATTTTAAAAAATGTTCACCTATATGGGACCAGGATCACATCCTCTGCCATCCTCTGCCCAGCTTTCTAACCACACAGCCAGTCAGATTTAACGAGGAGCGGCAAAAGCAAATGAAGTGGATTAGCAGAGCTAGCAACAACTGACGGTTTCATCCATTTGTTGAAACAACAAATAAAATGTTTCAACATGTTTGAGCCATTGGCATGTCAAGACAGTCATGAGATTGCCATGTAGTGACAGTCTTCAGTCAGAGGACTCTTTAGATTCATTTCAAAACTGACTGCTACTGGAGACCCTTCCTGGCCCCAGCATCAACATTCATAACAACTATCTGAAGATACTTGGTGATATAAGTAACAGCATTTAAGTTTCCTTTGGAATAAATGTTTTGAATTGAAAATCACTGATGATTAAACCTGCTTTAAAAATACCAAAGATGACAATTTGGCAAACAGAACCTGGTATTTGAGCTCCAGAAAGCTGCTGCCTGTAAACATGATAACATGATCGTGTGTCGGCTCCTTGCTGGATTTGTCTGACTTTTCATCTTCTGGAGATGCTAAATAAAAACAGTCTAAACTTTGACAAACCATGAGATAAAATCTGAAAAGGTATTGATCCAAACTGTTTTAGTCTTGCCGTTTAGAAGGGGGCATGTCAGGAAATTAGTTTTGGAAAAATCTTTCCACATTATTGTAAATGTTTGGCATTTTATTTTTGCTTATTTCATGTCTCTTAAAATCACGAATCATCCCTCTGCCATTCGCTCTGGATGCCAAAGTTTGCACAATGTAACACAGACAAGGAAAAAGTCATCAAAGGAAAACTTAAATGTCCTTCGAGAATGTGATGAATTTCCCAGAATGCATTGCTCTGAAAGCCGGTCTGGTCTCCTCTTTGTACAGTTTAAATAAAGGAGTGGCTGTGGCATGCTCAGGGCTGTGTGTTGACTGAGTCTCTGTTCTGTTGGACTGTATGGATTTTATGTCATGGTTGTGTGATTTCTCTAACTGAATGCAGGTACCACTCTGGAATATTTTCCATTTCTGGACATTCCGCTGTGGTCACAGATTTCATGAAGGTTATTGGATTTCATTTAGCTGCAGGTGGGTGTGTCATGTCAGTTATACAGTTAATGTTTTTTTATCAGTTCTATTTTAAATAAATTAATTGTATCTTGAAGTGTTTACTTATTAATTTGGCTCATGTTTTATAGTTTCAGATGAACTGAGTGCTGTTCCCTTACTTTGAGTTGAGATGAGTTTATGTTAGTCAGCTCAGACCAGAGGGCCTGCAGAGGGTCTTGTAAGGGCAGACCAATTTTTATTTATTTATTTTTTTTGTTGTGTCTTTCGCAGCCCTCTCTGTGAAGCATGGGGGTGGAAGCATTCTGCAAATGGGGACGGGAGGACTGCATCACATTGAGAAGAGGATGGATGGGGAAAACGTATCACGAGGTTCTGGGCAACAACCTCCTTCCCTAAGAGAGAGCATTGAAGACGAGTCATGACTGGGTCTGACCCCAAACAGGCAGCCCAGCTCTGTAGGGAGCATTTAGTGGTCCTGGAGTGGGCCAGCCAGTCTCCAGACCTGAACCCAATAGAAAATCTTTGGAGGGAGCTGAAAGTCTGTTGCCCAGCAACAGATCTGTGTGGAGAAGTGGACCAGAGCCATGCTGCAACACCAACCTGATCAAGAACTACAGGAAACATCTGATCTCTGGATCTGTAAACACAAGATTCTGGACTAAATACTAAGTTCTGTTTTTCTCTTGGATCAAACACTTTTTTACACCAATAAATATTTTTATATTAACTTGATTGACAGACTAGGTCTTTTTTTATCTTTGTTTACATTATCACTGTGTGATGTTATGACTGTTCTTATCATTAGGTCTTCTTCCCCACAGATGCAGAAAATGCAGGTTGACATTTTGACAGCAGTTGATCAGGTTCTCATTAACATTCTCGTTTCTTATGTCCTTGTGGGAAGATATACATTTCAGTCTTAGAGGTGAATCTGAACTAAAGAATGGAGCTTATCGATCTGATACCGATACCGACTTAGCAGCGATATTACCGATATTTTGGATTGACCCACCCACCTCCAGTCTGAAGGTATAGGTTTCCCCTTTTGTTTACCTGGGCCAGTGGCCGGGCAGAAGAAGTCCTGAGACAGTCTTTTGTAGTTTATCATGGTCCAGGACAGGGAGTTGAGGTTAACCAGCTGAGAGAGAACACCTCTGAGCGTTGGGATCTTCAGACAGCCATCATGGTGCAGGACCAGAGACCTGAGACGAGTCAGCCGGGAGAGGCTGGCCAGCAGCTGGGAGGGAGGACAGGCCAGCTGCACATTACACAGACTGAGCTGGGTCAGCTGCTGACCCAGAGGAAGGAGGAACTCCAGGTTCACCAGCGGCTCTGAACAGGCTGTGAGAGTCAGGCTGTGTACGTGGCGGAACCGCTTCAGCTCCTGGACGTCGTTTCCCCTCCAGGTGTCCAGCCGCAGGGCCTGGAGCAGAGGCAGCCAGACAGAGAGCAGCTTCAGGTCCCTCTTCCTCCCTCCCCGCAGGGCGACGCTGTCCAGCTGCCTCCGAGCGAGGCTCCGCCAGAAGGCGCGGTTGTACCGGGACAGGTCCTTCAGCACCACGCTGAAGCCCCGCCACAGAGGCCGACATTCATCCAGCAGCTGCTTAAAGTGAGAACATGTGCAGCGCATACTCAGCTTGTCCTTCCAGGACAGAAAGCTGAACACCTGCAGCCATAGTTCGTTGGGAAGCTGGAGAGCCGACGTCATTGTCAGAACCAACGGAGAAAGCAGGCGGTACAGACGGCCCTGTGGCAAACGGACACGAGTCTGGTCGACTACTCACTTGTACTCTGGATTCTTGTTTCACTTCACCTACGAGCTGAAGTTCGCTTCTCCGAGGATGCTCGGACTTTCTCCCAACTTCCTGCTTGCGTCATTGGGTTGCGAATCTGCGTAAACCAGAAGACGTCACTCCGCCGTGGTTTGCCGAAGGTTTATAATGTCTGAACTGGGACAGAAGTAGGGACATTTCAAAAGACACGACATATAGTAGCATACATTATGGATTTGTTGTTTTTTTTATTTTATTTTGAACCTTTGAAACAATGGTTAACTCCGGTTTATCCGTTCTGCTGGAACAACAATTCGGTGAATATTAATAGAAAATTTGTCTGCACTTATATGGGGTTCCATTTGTGCCAAAGTTGATGAGGTTATCTTAACAATATTACGTCGAATTTCTCCACTAGATTTTGTGAAATACAAATAAAATGAAGCAGATGAATCAGATGTCTACTGACTACTAAAAAGGGTCAATGGAAAAAAATTACAAAATGGGATTATTTTTTTTGTTAATTTGTTGATATTTCTGCTGTTTACCTGGTAAAGACTGAAGTTTAAGTTCAAAGTGCAGAAATATCATAAATAAAGTTGCTATACTGAGATCAGAGTGTTCAAAGTACACAGTCATAGACCTGTTACGTGACAGCCATGGTTTTGTGTAACATTATAAAGTAAATAGGATTTATTATCCAAGGAATTCTTTCAGCCCAGGCCGGCAGGCAGCACTGATCCTGTCCAGACACATACTAACCCTGCTGGAGAAGAACACACCAGCTTCAGCAGTCCACCCTTCCTTCCCTTAAAGATGCCATTACACTTTTATTCTCAATATTTCACTTTTAACCACAAAACAGAGTTTTGATTTATTCTTGAAAATGTTTTACTTTATTCTAGTTATTTCAATGTTATTTGGTAATGAGGGGGAAAAAGAAAGAACTGAACATGTTTGTTATGTTTTGCGGTATACACATTATTTTGCAGAGAAAAGACAGGCTGTTTTTTCAGTTAAGGACAACGACCCAAAGCACATGGCCAAGATCTCAAAGGCCTCAGAACTATGACTATGACACCAGACTTGAACCTGACTGAATGTATCAGGAGAGCTCAGAAAATGACTGACAAATGTCTTCCATCCAGCCTGATGGAGCAGGAGAAAAACTTCAGGGAAGAACGGGCCAAACTGCCTAAAGACAGGTGAGTTGGGCTGGTATCAATTCAGAAAGATTTGAGGCTGCCTTGATTCCAAATGTGGATTAACAAAAATGTTAAGCAAGGCTGTAGATACTCACATAAATGTAGCTTCTTGGTTTTCGGTTTTAATACATTTTCAAAATGAACAAAATTTCACGTCGTCATGATGGGATGTTTGTGTGTAGGAGGACAGACATTAATTTAATACAGTTTGGAATAAGGTTAATAACATAAAAATGTGTAAAAGGTACAGTGCTGTGAACACTTTCTGAATGCACTGTATGTATAGTACATGTATGCAGTGGAAATCTATCTATCTATCTATCTATCTATCTATCTATCTATCTATCTATCTATCTATCTATCTATCTACCTACCTACCTACCTACCTACCTACCTACCTACCTACCTGCCTGCCTGCCTGCCTGCCTGTCTGTCTGTCTGTCTGTCTGTCTGTCTGTCTGTCTGTCTGTCTGTCTGACTGTCTGTCTGTCTGACTGTCTGACTTTCTGGTTATAGCGGTCGTTGATCGCTAGAGGCGCTCACGGCCCATCTGAGACAAAACAAAACGAAGAAGCAGTAGAAGAAGAACAAACTATGGCAAGTAGGTGACTAACGGACTAACGTGTTAATGTAAGTAACATATTTTTCCTTCAAATAGAAAGTGGTGGGTTATCTGCAGACAGGTACAGACAGAGGGTGGTCGTCTGGGCAGCAGTTTATGGATTTTTGTGTTAGAAAACTGGATTAGAATACAGGGTAACATCCGATTTTTTTTTTTTTTTTTACATTTATACTTAAATAAATGTTTCCTGATCCGATTCTTAACTAAAATAGAATGACAGTAACTAACTGTCAACAAATATAACACAAATTTCAGACCATAGTCAAAAATTAGCTACATACTGAGCCCTAGTTGCAGCTTCACGTCAATGCGCCCGCCATATTGGGAAGGGAAGCATCGGTTAGTGAAACCAAGGAGTTGCATTTTAACGGGATTAAAGAGATTTATAGCTCACAATTACCCATCAAACAGTTTATAATGATGAAGAAAAGTAATTTTTCATCGTCAGTAATGTAAAAGATTGTTAATAGTCCGCTTGTCCATGTTTGGTTCTGTTTCTGAGGATGCAGAGCAGACCAGAACCAGAAGACCTGAGAGGTTTGGAGCAGGTCTTCTGTTTAATGTATTTTGCTACTAGGCCATTCAGTGATTTATAAACTAACAACAGTATTTTAAAGTCTATCCTCTGAGCTCCAGTGACTAAAGATAGACACATTAATTAGTTTCTCTAGATCTTGCTGGGACATCAGTCCTTTAAATGTTCTTTGGGTGATAAAAGGCCGAGTTTGTAATTGTTTTCATGTGGCTCTGAAGGTTCAGGTCTGAGTCTATCACTACACCCAGATTTCAGGCCTGATCATTACTGTGCAGTTGTAACAACTGAAGCTGCTTGCTGACTCTAGATTGTTCCTTTTTTGGTCCAAAAATGTAATAACTTCAGTTGTGTTTATGTTCAGTTAGAGAAAATTATGGCACCTTCACACACTGATTTGCTCAATTCACATCTAAATGACATTCTCCTTCTGCTGGGAATCCTCAATAGACTTCATCAAGATTTCCTGACAGTGGATAGAACTCTAACCTGCCATGCTGAAAGACTTCTACAATTCTATCATTCTAATATGATCTAATATACAGTGCGGTGTTCATCTTGGTTTGTTTTTATGCATAGGAATAAGTAAGTATGGACTGTTTCTTTCCACGGAGACAATTTGTGTTAATGTGTGTGTGAATGTGTTTCCAGGTGTCCCAGCTGATGTTCCAATGTCCTCGCCCAACACAAAGTTCTCTGCAGTCACAGGAAGTGCTCGGAAGATCAAAGACAATGCGGCCGACTGGCACAACCTGATGCTGAAGTGGGAAAAACTGAACAACGACGGATTCCAGTTTGCAACAAACATCGTCAACATGAGGAAGTGAGTGTGCTCAGTTCTTTACATTCCTGTAGTTTGATGTTTTCTTAATAAATGTACTGTAATTAGATTTTTAATAATATATTAAATACTAATCACAGCACATTTGATGGCTGTAAGATGTGGTGATTTAGCCCCATGAATCTAATTAATTTACATCTCACCTATACCACCGTAGTAAAAACAAAATGAGATATTTTTTTTGCTCCAATCTACTCAGAACAATCTCAGCTGCTCACAGTGAGATCGTCCTCCAGCCAATAGTTGACCCAGAAACTATTCAATGTAAAATGTAATCACCATTTGACTGTTATTTTTCTGTTTTATTTTCTTCCTCAGTTCTCAGAGAGACCAGCAGCCTCCGGATGACTTCCCTCCAGCTTCAGCATGTCAGACGTTTCCTTCAGCTGTGCAGCAGCAGGCAGCTGGAGCAGCAGAGCTGCAGGATGAATGCTCCAGGCTGCAGGCTGTCGTTGACCGAATGGTGATGCTTCATTTAGCTTCAGCTGAGCATACGAATCAACTGAATGAAGACTCGGGTTGTTAAGACTTCCTGTCATTATCAGGAGCAGCAAATTAATATTGAGGCCGACATTAACATGGCCTTATCATCGACATCAGATGCTAGATCCAACACAGGTTTGTTTTTAAAGGGATTTTCATTTGTTCAGGTTGTCATAGTGGCAAAGATGGAGCATCTGATGAGTGTACAGCAAGGAATCCAGGATCTGGAGGAGTTTCAGTTTGGACCTGAAGGAAGAACATTACCTCTCTGCCACAGCTGGAAGACCAAAGAGTTTGGTTAGTCCACCTTTGGTTAGATCCCTGGTGTTTCACTCTGAACTCTGACTAAACTCTGATGTGGTTTGTTTGTGTGCTTCAGTGATAAGTCAGGAAGGAAGGAAGCATGGAAGGAAGGAAGAATAGGGATGGAGGGAAGCAAGCAAGGAAGGAAGAATTGGATGGATAGACGATAGAAAGGGCACATGGAAGGAGGCTCGCAGCATTTTGACAACAGAATATGAATATTTTTCTATTCTATCCAGATCTAGAAAACGCTGAAATCAAATTCCATAGTTTCTCAGGCTGTTTTAAGAACCACAGTTTGTGTTTCTATTTTTTTTTTTTTTGCTTTGAAAAAACAGTGGAAGGAATTATTGTGGTTTATTTATGTTTCATTCTTTATACACTCTTAGGCTTTTGGACTCTAGAGTTGATTAGGTCTTTAAGGTGCTGTTCTGTGCAGTTCCAGCAGTCGCACAAACTTTGTAAAGGTTGCTGAGAATAGGTACCATGTTGAAATGTCAACAAATAAAAACCCCTCCATGGTCCTCTCCTTCAAGCCTCCGTGGTTTTATGAACTCATGTGTCTACCTGTGTGTTTCAGAGGAGTCCTCTCGGGTTCTGTTGGCTGCCTTCAGTCAGGAGCTGAAGCTGAAGCAGGTGATTCTGCAGGAACTGGCCCACACCACCGATGCTGACCTGCACATGGTCTACCTGTCCTGCTGGCTCCACCAGCCGTTCATCCCTGCCCAGACCCGGTTAGCCCTGGAGGCGCTGCTGCTGGAGACTGGCCATCGATCGCTGTGATCATCGCTGCACTCAGTGTATTGAGCTGGTTCACTTGAACACCTGAAACTTGCTTGTTTTTGTTAATATGTAAATAAAACGGTTAAATTGGTGCGATGAAATAAAGGTTTAGCTTTGTATTTTAGACTTTGTTTCATTTTTCTTGTCGTTTCTTCCTGATCCAGTTAACTAATTAGAACATTGTACGGTAGGATTTTGGCTAAATCTATCAAAGATAGTCTTTAGGCTGATCCATTCATTATTTTTATGATTAGTTGGGTTTATTATGTTTTTTTTCCACATCATTAAGAAAATCCAAACAATAGCATCAAGTCATTGACTTTGCTGTAGTTCCTCATACTGATCACGCCTGAGGCGACAGGGATATGAAATGGACTCTTGCTTTGGGAGAAGGAAAGAAGCAAGCCAGCCTCGTTCAGTAGAGCTCTGGTTACAGATAGTTGCTGATCCATTCATTATTTTTATGATTAGTTAAGATTAGTTGAAATGATCTGACAGGCTGCAACCATCTTCATCTCCTTTTCTTTTTTTCCTCTGTCCTCCGTCGTGTAAACCTTCTTTCACTCTTGAAGCTATCCTCCTCTTCCAGAATATCCTTGTCTCCATCTTCTCTTCCCATGGCAACGCTCTTTTCTTGAACATGCTTGAACTCTGCCTGTTGCTGTGGAGGATTAAATCTAAATTTATATTGTTCAGCATATATAACTCAACCACATGCATCCCGGCGCCACTCTCAAATACTTGTTGGCTACGCCTATCATCTTCATACAGTAGCTCATTTCTTGAAAGCATCTCCTGACCTTTTCTATCAACACATATAAAGCGAATCTCGTCTGTAGAGCTCTTTTCTCAGAATTAAACCAAACTGCTGCTTTCCCATTTGCTCATGGCCTGGATCACAAACTTTACCCCTTTTTAGTAAATGCTTCCCTGCATGTCATGCCTGCACTTCCAAATCCTCTTTGGAAGAGTCAAGAGTCGTTTGTTTGAATCAATTGGATTATTTGTGCAATTTTCTTACCACTAAATATTCCACAGTCTATTATTAGTGGTATTCTGATGAAGTGGAAGTAACTGGGAAAGACAGAAATTCAGCTGTGAAGTGGTAAGCCAAGTAAAACCACAGGGTGGGGTCAGCAGTTGACCTCTCTGTGGGGGGCATCTACCACCAAACCACTAAATACATAAAAACTTAGTGGAAGTTTATGCTAAAACCCCAAACACAAAAAGTATAGTAAGCTAACATTAAGCATAAAAAAGCAGAAGCTAACACTAGACCTCTAAGCTCATTAAAAGTATCAGAAACTAACACTAAACACAAAAAGCTAATGTTAATCACTAAAGACAACCGTCTCTCCAGTCTGCGTCTCGCAGACTGCAAAGTCCTCAAGTTCAGTTTTGGCATCTTATTTTGCTACAACTCTAAAGTTGTAGAAATAAAGTCACCATAGTCAAAAACATATGAGGCTAAGAAGTATCTGAGTGAAGATCTTTCCTGCCAACAGCCATCAGAGTACAATAATTCTTTGAAGAAACTTAATAAGTTACAACAACATTTAATTTCCCTTTGGGATTAATAAATTATTTTTGAATTTGAATTCTGTCAATATTACTCTCTGTGGAGACAAAGAACATCAACAAAATGGATTCTCTAAAAGTAATTCTCTCAAACTAAAATAAGTTTTCCAATCACCACACCACCATTAATATTGCTGACTCTTTCTGAAAACGTAATCAGCGTGAAAATATATTACAGCTCCAAATATGCAAATAATTAGTGGTTTACACAACATTTTGTAAACCACTAATTATTCAAAACTCCTCTTTCTTAGAAAAATAAAACTGAACAATAATAAAAATATAAACTAAACTATTTAGTAACACAGGAGAAATGTATATCTAAAACATATATAAACAGAAATATATATCTAAAAACTTTTCTAATCTTCAAGTATTAAGGTTTTATTTCAAGCAGCGTATCCAAGGAGACCAAATGTGTTTTTGAGGCATTTTCTGAAACCTGGAAAAGGCACTGACTTCTAATTCCAAAGATTTGAATAAAACAAAACAGGTCTTCTAAAACCAGAAATAACTTTTTAAACCACACAAGTAGTGTTAAACCTCCACCAGTGTTGTGGTACTCGAAGTTGGTCTTGGTCTTAAGACCGGTCTTAAGACCATTTTTTGATGGTCTCGGTCTCGTCTCGGACTCGACCGCATTTGGTCTCGGTCTTGTCTCGGTCTCGGGCGCTGAGGACTCGGCATTTTATTTCAAGACCAGTCAAGACCGCAACTGTGAAAATATCACTAAACGTACAGCATTCTGTCCACTTTATTTGTTAACATCTTTGTTTTCAGTGGATGCAAAACGCACCAATTAAAATCCAAGCAACTACGTGTTTCTGTTACTCCCCCCACCCTCCCCACCTTTCACTCGCACGCGGCGCTCCAGGACATGCGCAGTGGTTTTCTCTCAGTGGCAGAAAATGTTTGTCTAATCGTCAGTAATATAATAGCGCTGCATAAATAGTAAGAAATCCGATGGCCACAGCTAACTCAGCAGCGCTTCGCTTTCACAGACGGTGGGGACAACGTCTAACTTTTTTCGTCACTTAGAAAAGTAGCTCAAAGAAGGTAAGCTCCGTTAACGTGATGTTAGCAAAGCTAGCTGTACAGAGACACATAAGCATTGTGATGAAACATGTTATCACTCACTATGCTGAATTATTGTGCGGAGGTGTTGACTGACTTGTCGCATATATGGGACAACGCTATGTCCAAAAGTCTGCAATATAGTGAGGTGACATTCAGAAACAGTCGATTCTTCTGCACGGCTCTTTACGTATTAGATAGGACTGGAGTGTCACTCACTGAGAGCCGTTGTTCTATCAGATAGCCATACGCTGTCAGGATAGCATACATGCATTAAGCATTAAGAAATCCGACCGTCAGAGGAGTTGTCAGTTCACCATACGCAGCAAGTTATGATGAACATAAGTCATTAAATTGTTTTCAATGATAACTATATAGATATACATGTGTTGTCAAGGTTTCAAAGTGTATTTAAAGCAGGGTCTGGCTGCAGCTGGAGTTAGCTACAACACACACCCGTGTAAAACTCACTTAACCGCTAAGTCAGGATGCCATACAACTGTTAATTACAAAGTGTATGACGATCTACGTCATGATTCTGTGTTGTTGATTAAATGAAATCTTATGGTAATGACGTGTCTGACAGATATAGCCGGTGTTCTATCAGATAGCCATACGCTGTCAGAATAGCATACATGCAGTGAGTACCATGCCAGCGCATGCGCATTAAGTCCGACCGTCAGTGGAGTTGTCAGTATACGCAACAAGTTATGACGAAAATAAGTAATTAAATTGTTTATAATATGACATAATGTGATAACTAGATGGATATACATGCGTTGTCGTGGTTTCAAAGTGTGTTTAAAGCAGGTCTGGCTGCAGCTGGATGCCATACAACTGTTAATAACCAAGTGTATGATGATCTACGTCATGATTCTATGTTGCTGATTAAATAAAATCATATGGTAATGACAGCGTATGCATATCTGAGCTAAGCGTATGACTATCTGACAACATATGCTGACCTGACAGAACACCTGTTCTTTGTTCTTGTAATGCTCTGTGTACACTGCATCATTATTTTATTTTATTATGTACGTTAATATTTAAATTAACAAATAACTAAAACACAAGAACGAAAGAGCACGCAGAGCATGCACATTGCTCTTTGATTGTTTTTGTTCAAAGTGGCAGCTGTAATGTCTGCCATGGTGTCAGACTACCTGGCTTCATGTACTGGGATAGAGAGTGAAAACAGTCACTATGAGCGCCTTCTGTTTGGTTACTTCTTGCTTGTTGCTCCTTGGTCAGTGTTCATGGTTGAGCGTTATTTACCATCAGGGCATTGCCTCAATTGCTATGTTTAATGGTGCAGACAGTGGTGGTTTCTTATATGAGCAATATGGGCAAATGCCCAGGGCGTTATCTTTTTAGGGATGGCACGAGACCATCACACTTTTTAGCACATAAATGGAATATTTAATATTAGTAAAATGTATTAAGTATTTAATATCTAGGTGTTTTATGGTAATATGGATCTTTCAGATTATTTTGAGAAGCAATTTCGATCATATTTTACATTTTATTGTGTCATGTAGCACGGGCCGCTGGTCTTGGTCTTGACTCGGTCTCGACTCCCCTCGGTCTTGGTCTTGACTTGGTCTCGGACCCCAAAAGTCTTGGTCTTGTCTCGGTCTTGATACACTCTGGTCTTGGTCTTGTCTTGGTCTCGGGTTAGGTGGTCTTGAACACAACACTGACCTCCACAATCCCACCAAAAATGTTAACTAACAAATTAATCACAACCAGACTAACTGAAACCGAGATCATTGTTTTTCTAATGAATTTTAACATTCACTGTTAACATTCAACTAACTTATGAAAATGATACATCACTAAACTGCAATGGAGCAAAACACTTTTTTCTGGTCTTGAGTAATTACAATAAATAATAGAGTTACTTTGTGAAATCAACAGGCACACATTAGGGGCTTTCACACTGCATGGAACGGAACGGTTCCGAGCGTGTTCGCATTACAACTTGCGACCGGTTCCACCCGGCCCCATGGAACCACACAAGGGCGTAGGTTTGGTCTAAGTTTTGGTGGGGACCTTGACACCCCTCCCCCCCCCCCGCAGCACAGTGAAATACCGAAGAGCACCGAACATTTTTGAGAAGGGGGGGAAACCATTGGCTTAATAACCCCCTCCCCCCAACCATAACCATATCATACATCTTGTGTATACAACCAGATACAGTCATACTCAGCAGATCAGTTCAAGAACACTTTACTTTTTCCTTTACAAAATTCAGCAAACGTTACAAGTAAGATCAAAAGAAATATCCTCTGGATACTCCCTGGTCACTGGCACTCACACTGACAGCCTCCTATAGAGCAAACAAAGCGTAACCTGGTTTGTATTCACACTAGCTTAACTTAATTTAAGACTAACACTTCAAATGCCATATTTACTGAGATAATTTCACAGTATATTTCATATCTGAGAACTAACACCTCACCTGGAGCCCTGAAGCTCCAGCCACCTCTCCATCGTTCTGCTCTGCCCCTTGCTCTGCTGTCTGAGCATCCTATGTGAAAAAATATTACATAATTAACAGACCTATTCTACCTCACATTCAGTGCTGACCTTACTAAACACCGGACTTTACAACAAATGCGTTGCGTGATAGATATCTAACTTATGGGTCCACTCACTGTACTTACAGCCGACGTAGCGAAATAACTTCTAATGTCTGTCCTTTTCTTTTTTGGTGGCGACATGGTCTCGGAGACTCAGAAGGAGACGCGTGTGCCCAGCTAGCCGCCGCCTTTTGCAGCTAATCAAAGAACGTCCGACGATTCAACTGACTCCCCCTCCCCCCACCCCCCCGACAGCACCGTTCCGACACGGACTCGGAGGCTCATAATTAATGTCAAACTAAGAAGCTTCCGTTCCGCGCACCGCCTGTTGCTGCTAATCAAAGATCGTAGATCCACGTTCTTTGAACCAATATGGGAAAAATTGGTCGGGACTTTTTCATATCCCGTGAATATTGGTCGGGACATGTCCCTACCGTCCCTACCCAAACCTACGCCCATGTCGTGGAATGCAACCCGACACTCCAAAACCGTTTTAGACGAGTTGTTGCCAGCGTTCAGGAAGGCAGCTGCAAATTATAGGGTGACTTCTGGAAGAAAACAGGCCTAGGTGTGTTCAGGAATCACTCCAATCCAATCCAGAGGTGTTACATCCAATCATAATAATCATTCGCAACAAAGGGACTGGAAGAATTGAAAGTAATCTCAGTATAGCTATAAGAATAAATGTAATACATTCAGCACTGGGTCCTGGCGCAGATGGAGACTTTTTATCTATAACCAACATAATTTTTTTTACATCAACTCAAAAACTATCAGATTTTTTTTTAGAACCAAGCTTTTATAGTAAATAAAACCACGTCATATCCTGAGACTTTCATTGCATCCAAATCAACTTTAATCCAGTTTATTAAACTTGGGTAAATATAGCAAACGTTTTGATGTAAAGTGACCTAAGTCCTGTATAAATTTGTTCAGTCGAGCCAAAATAACTTTGAAAACTACAACCCTACCCTGATACCTGTTAGCCAGTTAGCCCAGTCTATTGTCCCAGCACTCCCAGTATTCAGTCACATCTCTCTCATTCCTTGCTGGTTCCTCCTGTTATGTCCATGTTGTCTTTAGTTCCTGGATCCCAATGGTTTTTGTTCTGCTCTGGCTCCCTGCGTTCCCACTGATTTTTTTGGTAAGTTTTTTCCACTAAGCATTATTCATCTACAAGCTGCCTCTGTCTCGTTGCATCAAAACCTGCATCATGACAGTCTTGTCTAGTTCTAGTAGTAACCGAATAAGCATTTACATTTAGAAAGTAACATTTTAGTTCGAGGAAAGTAAAGTGTTACTTGTACAGTAGAAAGTAACCTCTAATTTCTAATAAAGTAACTTTTTAGTCCCAGAAAGTAGTCTCTTACTTCTCTAACTTCTCAAAACAATGTGCGACCGCAAGCAGGACAAACAGCGACAGCATTGCCGAGAGTGCCTGTTACCGTTACAGTTTGTCAATATTCAGCCTTCCTGTTTCCTTTGATGACTAATTTCTCTTTTTCAAACCCACTTAATTCTCCAGCTCTTTGGTTTTTCCCTCCAAATGTTCTTCGCTCAGAAAACCCCTGAAGGATTTCCTCTTGTTCCTGAGGGCAGCTTGGCTTTAAGGATGGAATTATCCTTTCTCCCTGCGCTCCAGACCAACATATCGGCCGGGATTATGTGGTCGTTTCCATGTCCGCTGAGAGCGCCTCCAAGCAGCAGGCCCTGATTTTTCCCACTAATTTCACTTTCACATTTGAGAAACTTCCAAACCAGGATTGGCTCCAAATTCTTTATTTTATATCAATTGTTCATATTCAACTGGTATTCTGAGGAGGTGTGATTTTGCACTACTTTTCTCTTGCAATCAGAGCTGCATTAACCTCCTGCAGAGTGATAATTTGATTAATTTGTGACACTTGATTAATTTACTAGAAACAGTAAAGTGCTTTTAAAGTTACATTAATGCGAATGACATTTCTTTATGTTGTTTATGTTGGATTGAAATACCAACTAGAGTGCTGAAAACCTGTTTGGAAGACCTTTGGAAAGATGTGTTTGTGGGAATATTTGGTTTCTGGAGAAGACGTTACTCAATCGTGTTGTTTATAACTAATCGCTCTGTGAGTTTCCATAACGTAAACCTGAAACTCTCATCACTTCTGCATAGACACCGCAGTGTGTAATCCAGCCATGCTCTTCTCAGGTGAATCAGGGTGACAATTATTATCTACCATTACACTTCCTCACAAGATCACACGGGGTCAGGCGGGTTATATGTATGAGGTCATTATTAGCACAAGCCTCAGGCTGACTGAAGCTCCTGTTTTATTTTTGCAATCCAACACAGCGGCATTTTCTAAAACTGACTGATGAGACGTGACATGATTACAGACCTCATCATTTCAGGTTCCCCTCCAGGCATCAGCATGAGAATAAAATTAGCGTCGGGGAAATGATATAATTCTCTTTTTGTTTATCTTTGTGATTCAGCTTTTATGATATCTTGAAACTAGTCCCTAAATCCAGCACACTAACTTACTATCCACCCTATTAAAGGTTTAATATAACAAAAACAACCTGGTGAGAAACGTAACCCCAGAAAATATTACTGGTTGCTATGGCGATATCAAAATGATTAACTTTTCCTGAAGTTTTCCAACTGTGAATGGTATCTCAGCTACAGAAATCCAAAGATTTGTTGCTTCTTTCATTAAAATGACACCAAAATAGTGTATCTTTGGAGATGTTATGCTTTTTACATTGGCACCATCAATTAGGGACATCAAGTGTCATTTCTTGCATTTCAAGCAGCACAAAATTTTACCATAAAACAAAAACATAAACCGGTGGAGTGGAGTTTTAAATAAACACGCTCTACAAGCCTCTCTGGGCTGAAACATCTGCTGGGAAAGCAGTGTTTGAGACACTTGAACTGAATGTAAACAGCGCAGGGAAGAAGGGAAGGGGAAAGAGAGAGGGGGAAGAAGAGAAAAGAGGGAGGAAAAATTTGGAGCTTCTACCCAAGGACATGTTTCAACAGCATTCATGTCACTGTAGTAATAATACCTGTTTTATGCTCCACTAAGAATATTTTACACTAATTTCAAGTTCAATATAGCATAACATCCAAATTACTGTTAATTCTGAATTACTATATTGTTGATAGTATCACTTTTGAGAGGGCCAACAAAATTATAGAACACACAAATAAATGATCAATGACATTTATTCACTTTTACACAGGAGTGAAAGTCGTTTTAAATTCTTGGGGGTACTATGACAAAAAAAAGAATAAATAAATAAAAAATCATATATATATATGCATACATTATTATGCACAGAAAGGTAGCGAGCATTTTACTTACGCACACACACACACACACACACACGCACGCACACACACACCTACTAAGGCATGCTACTCTGTGTTACTGACATCGTGGAGATTCCTTCACACGTCTACATCCTGGAATAGCACCTGACCCAAACTCTTGTCCGAGTTGTTTTTGAAATCTGCCTTTGAAATACAATCATGAAGCCCTTTTATCCCCAAGGTTCCTGAATGAAGCAAGACAAGAACTTCTGGGTTCTGGGTTTCTTATGTTTGGTAAAATAGTCACAGCATTAAATTGTCTGCGAAAATTAATAAAAAATAAATATAAGTCACAGACTGTTTCTAGCACTGTGCAATGATTAATACATGAATAATCCTAATGAATTAATAGTAATTAAAATAATAGTGGATAAAAGGCTTCAGAACATTTATACCACAGCAGGTATGGAAAACCACAAAAGCAAAAATTAAATCATATACAAATGTATTAATCTCTTCATGTTAAATAAATAAAAAGTATAACGTTTTATTTAAATATTTATGTCAGCTTGAGTCATGCAGAGCTGAGCTGATCATTTCCATAGCAACAATCAGAAGCAAGACGTTGCTCCAGAAGTCCAGTGAGCTCACTGATGAGGTCATAGACGTACATCACAGTAGATCAAAGAAGTTCTAATGCTTGAATTCTGGAATCTCTAAGCATCAGTCAGGATCCAGACATTTCTTGGACTTTCAGATTTGTTTACAGCAACAATGTTCGGTTTTGCGACGGCGATTGTTCCCCTGATATTCCCGGTTGGTTGGGGCATTGGATATGCCGTGACCACCGGGATGAAGAAGGTATGCGATCATTTCTTTCCTGGGAAGGATGGCAAAGAAGAAAAGAATCAGACTGAAGAGGAAGATCTATTTTGGACAGGATTTCCATCCAGGTCAACAAAACAAACCGACCCGGCTGGGGAGGTTTGTCCTGAAAAGGCTTTGGACGATGGGACCTCGGACTCCATCTCGTCCTCTGTACAAGACAGTACAGAGGACGATGGTACTGTCTCTGGACAAACCGACCCGGCTGGGGAGGTTTGTCCAGAGACGATGGTACACCATGGAGGTGAGACAACAGTCGCAGAAAAATCTGACCCGGCTGGGGAAGATTTGTCTGCGGCTGATCTCGCAGCCAAAGCTCTGGGTAAAGAGACAGCCAAAGCTTTGGTTTCCCTGGTCCCATCCTTAAAGAAGAGTCCTCTGAAGGGGACGTTCACAGGGACCCTTGAAATACAAAGTTCCCCGGATGGGGAACTTTGTATTTCTGATAACAACAGAGCTGCTCCTTTGCCAAGAAAAACACGTCTGAATTTAAAGATTTCCGTTGGAGTCGAGGTTTCAAGTTCACCTAATTCAGTAGATGGCATTGGCTCGGATCTCCCAGATGTAGGGAGGACAGCATCTGCAGGACCCGGACAAGCTGAGGAGAACTTTTTCAAGTTCTCCGATGAGCTCCAGAACAGCTGGGTGAACGTTGCTTTCCAGAGCATCCTGAACCTGAGCGTCACCAAGCGGTGTCTCGCTCAGGAAAGGATTTTTCTGGAGGCATCGTCCATCCCCAGCTGTGGGAGTCTCATACACTCAGCTGTCCGTCAGCCCGGCAAACATTTTTGTCAACAAGACCTTTCCCCAGTTCTGATGGAGCTGAGCGAGAGGAAGCTACCGTCAGGTCTGGGGAAGGACTATGACATCAAAAGTTTGCTGGAGTCTGTTCTGGTCTGGTTGGACTCGTTTGGCGGCGACACAGATAGACAGATGTATGACAACGACTTCTGCTCTAACTGTGGAGCCACTTCCCTCAGGCTCCTGAACAACGGCGCCATGATTGCTCTTCCACCGATACTATTTTCAACCAGTATATCCATACTGCTGGAGTACTGGTTGGATTTAGCATGTAAGCGCCGTTGTTCAGGCTGCGGGTCACCCTGGCAGAAAAAACACTGTCTGGCCGATAACAAGGTCCTGGTGTTTTTTCTGCACAGGGTGACCAGGAGGTACCAAACAAGAGCCACTCAGACCATCGAGGTCCCTGCAGAATGTGGGACGGAGACGTACCACCTGTCCTCCGTCATCTGTGGGGATCCAAAGATGACGGAGTTCTACTGCTATTTAAATAAGGGAGAACAAACCATCAAGGCAGAAAACGAGCATGTCTTCACTGCAGACAGTGACTGCAGTGAAGACATGTACAACAACGGCTTCATTTACATTTATGAAAAGAACTGAGAACACCAGAGGTTAGTTTCTCCAGCCCCTCCTCTGGAAGATGGCGAAGGGCCCTTTGGAGTGGAGTGTTAAGGAAGATTTTTATGAATTAATTAATTTTGGAAAAAGTTTGGCTCTCTCTCTTCCTCTTAGATCCCGGGTCCTCTCGCGACGGCCACGTGTAGTCACTCAGAAGAAAACAGCAATGCGTGTTGACGTCACAGAATTGCAGTTTAATCCAATAGAAAATGCATAAAATTACAACAGAAACTGCAGAACAACAGAGACATACATTCGTTTACCTGACAGAAATGGAAAGAAGAAGAAGGAAAGAAAGAAAGAAGGAAAGAAAGAAAGAAAGAAAGAAAGAAAGAAAGAAAGAAAGAAAGAAAGAAAGAAAGAAAGAAAGAAAGAAAGAAAGAAAGAAAGAAAGAAAGAAAGAAAGAAAGAAAGAAAGAAAGAAAGAAAGAAAGAAAGAAAGAAAGAAAAGCAAAGAGGTCCAAAGACATCTTTGGAGAATTGCAAGAGCAAATCTGATCTGTTACTCTGTATTGGAAAGTTTTATCATCTTTTCTTTAATTTATTCAAATAAGGCGTATCTTTGCTCATCTAATCCAGGAGCTATCTCTGACCCTTTGTCTCAAGCCAGGAACTCCTGCTGTGTTTACGGCCTTTCACAGATGAGTATGAAAAGCTACAACTTCTCCTGTATTGTTTTCCACACAGACAAAAGGCAGTTCAAACGATCCTAGCAAACCATCTGCAGTAACTACAGGTAAAATAAAGGTCAAAAAACCAGAATACGTTACTGATTTTAAAACTACAATTAGGCCATTTGAATCAAGACATGTTAGGTTTTAAAACTAGCTTATTTTAAATTTATTTTCTCAACAGGGGCTAAAAATATTAACATCGGAAGAAGAAAAACATCCTAGAAGACCTAATTAGTAACCATTTTGAGGCTGGAGAAATGTGACTGGGACCAAACATGTCTGATTTAAATTTAAGGGGCAAAAGGTAAAAAGATTTGACAGGTTTCCTGTTTGCAGGTTTCTCTCCGGGCACTCCGGCTTCCTGCCACAGTTTGAAATCTCCACTGAAATGATCCAGTTATATCAGCCAAAGTGGCTGATATAACTGATATCAGCCACTTCAGTTATTTGTCGGTGGTACATCCCATGTAGGGGCTTGTCTTCCCATGATGGTTCCTCCAGCACCTTGTCCTCTGTTCCCCATTGCCTGAGACATTCGCTGAGCACATCGTCCGTTGAGGCTTTGTCCTTGATGTATTTATGGATCTTGGATGTCTCATCCAGGACAGTGGCTCTCACACTCACTAGTCCTCTGCTCATGATGATGATATATCTCAAGTATCTCATCATCTATCGCAACGTGATATATATATATATATATATAACCACAAGAACTGTGGTTCCAATCGTGCCGGCCAAGAGGTTCTGCTTAGAACCAGCAGCTGATTGGCCGCTGGTTGTTAAGGAGTCAGACGTTGATTTTCCGTTGACAGCTGGCTCTCACTACTATATTTTGTAAAGAGTGCTCTTTGCAATATTTTTATTATTAGTTTTAATTAACAATGGATTCGTCTCAATGTAGGGCGATGACCTGGTCAAATGATGAGGTAAATTTTTCTTCTTCTTTATTAAAAGAAGAATTTATTAAATTGGCAGTTAGCAACCAACTAAACCATTGTTTAGTTTTAAAAATAATGCCGTCCAACACCGCTTCGATGGCGCCCTCAGTGTAATGCGAACACAACAGGGCTGGAACCGTTCCGTACCGTACCGTGCAGTACGAAAGCGCCTATTGATTGTTCTTTAAAGATTTTTTCTAAGAATAAAGTTGTGTGTTATTACTTAAGCAATGTATCCATAGAGACTACATATTTCAAACCAAAACAACTACAGTCAGCATTACTGACATTTTCCAAAATTTAAAATAACTAGCATATAAATCACAATACAAATTCAATTAACTCACAAATATGTTACATCCATCCCAAAAAGCAAATTATACCTTCCTAAACAAAGAGTCGGACTTTCCAAAAGCTGAACACCAAAGTCATCAAAGCTGATTTTAACCAACTCAAATGTTTTTTTCCCCCTTTTAAAAATTAAAAAATAAACACATATATTAAAGTCAATCATTAGAAATTAATGTTTTACATATTCTAAGTATTAGGCTTATTTATTGGATTCAGATCAATGCATCCATGGAAAACAAACATGCTTGTCAGGGCATATTTTAAAAATAGGTCAAGAACAATCTAGTTTTGTTTATCTGTTTTAGATAAAATATTTAAAAAAATATTGCTTGAAAACAAAATAAGATAATCACCATAAGCATTTGTAACATTTCTAAAATCAGACCTAAAAGAGATAAACTACATAATTTAGGGACATTATTATAGGTACATGTTTGAAAAGTTTTTGTCCTTCTAAACTTTTTAATGAAATCATTTTATATAATTTCCCCAATGTATCCATGGAAACTAAATATGTTTGGGCATTTTTCAAATAATGGTCAAAGAACCATCCAGTTTGCCAAGAATTGGACACCAAAGTCAAAGCTGATTTTCACAAAGAAATCATTATTTTGTATTTGAAAATCAGCTTTGATTGATGATCACTAAGACACAGACACACGCGTGCGCACGCACACCCCCACACATATATAATGCTTATTACTGGGGCAACAGTGGTAGGAGTTTGCCCTGCAATGGCCCACCTGTCGTTGTGTCCTTGGTCAAGACACTTCTCCCACCTTTCCTGCTGGTGTTGGTCAGAAGGGCCAATGGCTTGATAGAACAGCTATGGCTACAACCCATTAGCTTATCATCATCATAAATGGAAATTACTGATTTTATGTACAGTATATTTGAATATCCTAATAAACCTCTACAAGTCTGATGTCATTGCCATGGAAATCAAATATGTTTTGTCAAGGCATTTAAAAAAAATAACGGTCAAGAACAAGCCAGTTTCTCGTTTTTTTCTTTTTTGTTTGTTTTTGTTTTTCATACCAGCATAACAATTTTTCTCAAACACTGGTGCTAACATCCCCGACATTTATCCACAAATTTCAATAAGCTAACACAGAAGTCACAAAACCATTTAAATTAACTCACAAATTTGTTTCATCCCACAAATGCAAAACAGACATATTAAGCTATATATTTCAAAGAAGTCAACAAAATTTCGAAGTATTGGACTACAAAATCATCAGACCTGATACTCTTAGATTAAATAGCATCGTTTTAGATTTTTCAAATCAATTCACCCATACTAGCATTCTGATTTTGCTAAAAAAAAAAAGAAAACCCAAACAGATCAACATGCCCCTATCTTGAAAAAAAAATAAAACTAAACAATTAAATAATAAACTGTATTGGGAAAATGCATTTTTAAAAATGCTTTTGAAAGTAATATTAAATACTTAATGCATTTCATTCAGCGTATCCATGGATACCAAGTGCCTATCATGGCATTTTTCAAAAAATAATGGTCAAAAACAAGCTAATTTTCCAACAACTGGACAGAAATGTGACTATTTTTGTCTTCTTTCTTTTCAACTCGGCATAAGATTTATTCTCAAACACTAGCGTTAATAAAGCATTGGATGCAAAGTCACTAAACCTGATACTCTTAGTATAGCACCTTTGTTTCAATCAATTTACAGATTTTAGCATATGCTAAAAAAAGCAAAACAAAAGTCTACATGTTCCTTTCTTAAAAAAATAAAATAAAACTAAATTAAATTACAGCCTATCAAAGGGGAAAATACATGTTGTTAAATGTTTTTTTAAGTAACATTAAATAGCTAATGTATTTTATTTAGCGTATCCATGGAAACTGAGTGTTTATCAGAGCATTTTTCAAAAAATAACGGTCATGAACAAGCTAATTTTTCAAGAATTTTACATTAATTCAACTAATTTGATTATAATGAACTAAAATACATTTAATTCTTAAATCACTACACCACAGTTTAACACTCTTGACATTTCCTGGAAATTCAGTCAAGAAAAAGACTCATTAGTTAAAAAAGATCTATGCTAGCAAGAATGCTACTTGTCTTTTTTATATAGCAGGTAGAATTTCTTTAAAAGAAAACGCACACAAACACAAAATAAAGTAAACAATTCATTATTATTTTAGTAATAACTTGTTTTTGTTTATTAAAAATAGTAGAAGAATGATATTAACCTTCCGGCTGATCACCCTGCTGGTGCTTCTCCTGGCCAGGATCCATCTTTCGAAGGTTTTGGGCTTCTTCAGCAAGTTTTGCAAAGTAGACTTCTTAACAGGTTCAAACCTTCCCAGACGTTATGCTCCTTCAGGCGTCTCCTTCAAAAGTCCCGTAGCAATGGGAAAGAATTCAGAACATCAGCGTCATTTATACGGTTGCTGATGCTAACGTAATTTCCATGACTTTCGTTGACAAATGCATGTGCTGATGTGCAAGAGAAATTGGACTACAGAAGTTGCAAATTGCACCAGCTAAACAGTAAAAGATTCATGAAGGCAGTGGTGGAGAAAGTACTCAAAAAATGTACTTAAGTAAAATTAAAAATACACAGACAAAAATGTACTCAAGTAAAAGTAAAACTACCACATTAACATTTGTACTTAAGTAAAAGTAAAAACGTACTGGCTTTTAAAAATACTTAAGCATTAAAAGTAAAAGTACTTGCTAATCCCTAATACAATATCATTAGGTGTACCGATTGTATTTAATTTTAATACATTAGAAATGTGGCATTTTAATGAACAATCCCACAGATAAAGCATGTTTTTATTATGTTTACTCTGTAAAATAGTTTAGACTTAGACATGTGATTCTATGCATCATAATTTCAGGGATGGAAACATCTTGTCTCCTGTCCTAACATAGCATGAACTTCACTTTTTTTGCCACTAGTGGCATTTATTTTTAAAGAAATCCAACAGAAAGGGGATGGAAAGAAGGTGGGTTGGGGAGGACATGCAACCGAGGAGCCACGTAGAAGAGTTATAGTCAAGACCACCTACCCAAGACCAAGTCAAGACCAAGACCCCAAGTCAAGACACAAAAAGATTAAGTTTCACCTTAAATATTGCTTCTCAAATTTATCCAAAAGATCCACATTCCCATAAAATACCGAGATATTAAATACTTAGACCTGAAATAAATTTAATTAGTAAAGATCCGTCCAGAAGAATCGGATCGTTCCTGAATGTCATATCAATGCAGACTTTGGTCACAGCGTTGTCCCATATTTGCGACACCTCAGTCAACACCTCCACACAATAATTCAGTGCATGAGTGATAACTGTTTTTTCATCGCAGATGCAACATGTGTCTCTGTACAGCTAGCTTTGCTAGCATCATGTCCACAGATCTAACCTTTCTTTAAACTTTCCTTCCAAGTGATGCTAAAAGTTGGACGAAGTCCCCACCGTCTGTGAAAGCGAAGCGCTGCTTATTTTACATGTCGCCATATCTATGATTTATGCAGCGCTATTATATTACTGACGATTAGACAGACATCTTCTCCCTCTCAGAGGAAACCACTGCACACTTCTTGGAGCTCCGCGTGCGAGTAAAGGGGAAGGCGATGGGTGACAACAGACACGTAAGTCACGTTTTTGCTTTGATCTTATGGCGCCACTTTAAGTCCCCGAACTTCACATTTTAACGGAAAAAACCGCAACGTGACTTGGATGTAACGAGTAACGCGACACTTTTGTAGAAATGTAGTGAAGTAAAAGTCCAGATATTTACTGTAAAATGTAGTGGAGTAAAAGTAGAAAGTACCCATTATTAAATCTACTTAAGTACAGATACACGAAAATTGTACTTAAGTAACAAAGTACTTGTAGTTCGTACTTCCCACCACTGGTGGCAGAATAGTTTTAGTGCTGTCAATCACCATTTCATGCGGCTGCTCGTCCTCCCTCTCCTTGCTCTGTGCTATGCTGCAGCTAGCACAGCCTGTTATTAATGCTCAGTCTGGTTAGCATAGCTACCAGTGATGGCAGATAAACGGTTTTCCTGTAACTATAAGTTGTTTCTCTCCCATTAGCATATTTAGCAGTGAGTGAATAAGATTGACTGACAACGCTAAGAGCATCCTACTGATTCTGATTGGTTGTTTTTCTTTAGCTAGCAGTAGTAGTTCAGGAAGGAGATAGAGGTAGGGTTGCCACCCATCCCGTAAAATACGGAATCGGGACCGTATTTGGCTGTTAAATGACTGACTAGTGTTCCCAGTATAATATATACATGTTTTTCACTTTTTTTTTTCCTAAATATCTCAATCTGAAGTATTAGTGTATTAATACAGCTTATGTAATGAAATAAAAATAATTTACTCTGTTAGAATTATTTTCACTCTTTGTTGTCAATAGTAGAGTTGACATAGCTACTGTAATATTTTTTCTCTGGAAAAAAGTAAGAAAAATATGTAGTTTAATGTTTGACAATGTCTGATTTATAAATCAAAGTCATTTCTCAATGTATAAAAAATAAACACAAGAAAATTATTTGCTTCTTGTCTTGAAACGTTAAATGTATATTAAATTATGGAATCACATAAATATATACTTTAATTAAACACGGTAAAAGTGTGTCTGTTCATCAATGTCAATATAAAAAGAATCAGAATCATTACTTTCAAATAAAAACATTGTGCTCTTTATTCAGAAATGCCCCAAAACAATTAAATAATCACATCAAAAGTTAGAAACTATGTCTTTAGATTACCAAATTACTTACTTAGATTACCAAATATATTTCTGTGTGTGAGAAAATGTGTCAATGACAGGTATTAACTTAAAATACTTTGTAGAACGGCACTTTGTAAAGTGCCGTAAAGCTAATACAAGTAAATATACTTGTTTTAGCTTACTGGCACTTAGGCCACATTCAATATGGCGGACGCTGTGACGTATCTCAGCAACGGGCCGACCCGCTCCATGAGGCATCTACATATTCATGTCTATGTACAGACCGACGCTGTTGTCACGGTTGCCTAGAGACGGACACTACGCAACCGCGGTGACGTTTACAACGTCCTCGACTCTTCCCCGTATTTAGAAGTAAAACCTCTCATAAAGATATAGACGTGGGAGGGAAGACGCAAATCCTAAGCTGAATAATGTTAGTGAGGATGAACACAGGCAATTAAAAAGAATGTGTCCATCGTGGCGCAGTGTGCTACTGTATGAATAGATCAGGAGAAGAACTGCAGACCCGTCAAAACCAAAAACACTTGGCATCAGCGTCTCTTCATCCCTCAATCATCTCCTGAGGCTGATATGGTACAGAACATTTTGCTATGATTAAGTTTCTTATTGTGCTTTTACTGGTTTGATTATTTGCTTATTTAATGTATAATAATATCAGCCAAAATAATACAAATGGTCTTTTAAAGAACAAGACATACAAATAGATTAACACTAAATACGTACATATTTCCTACTTTAAAGGGTTTGTTAGGGCTTTTTGTAGGTTTTATTTTGAAATGTTGATATATTTTATGAATTCATTTTTCAGTGGTCATTTAATGTATTATTAATGCACCGAACCAAGACCTGCAGCCTTGGGAGGTTCTAGATGGGGGCCAACAGGGTACCAAATAAGTTATACTAAATACATGTCTTATGTTAATACTCAGTGGTGGATCACTTTTTTTTCAACCCTCACAATTTTATTTTAACAACGAATTAAAAACTATAGTGCTACACTTTTAGCTGCTGTATATGATCACACTTTCCATCTGCCAGGGATCTGCAACCTGAATCTCTGGAGACACAAGTGACTCTTTGGCTCACTTAATATATAAAATGATGAAATATTGCTCTGTTTTTTTTTTGTTCCTCCCACCCCCATTCTTTTTCAAGTGTCGCCATGGAAAAACACTGACTATCCTGGCCCCTGTGGTAAATTTGGTCCAGCCTCCAAACCTAATTCCTTATTTCGATAAATATTTTAGTAATACTTTTTACAGTACCAGAATGTTCACATAACTTTTATACTTTTGGCTGTCTGAGGACACATTTTGAATATTAAATTAGGTGTTATGATCAGTACTTGAGTAGTTTATCAAATACTTTTTACACTTGCTTAATTAAATGTGTTTTTAAGGTATGCTACTGTGATTGGAGTACAGCTTTAACAAATATGGAGAAAACATATTTTTATTAAAGTTATGCACTGCAGCTTGAATAAAATGCAACTTCATAGCATTTTTGAGAAGTCTGGATTGCTTTATGTATATTTTGCACATTGCCTATGACTGTTGCTTGTCATAAGCAAGCAACAGTCATAGACATTTCAGTAATAGAAAAAAATGTAAGCAACCTACTTGCATACAGTATGCGAACTGTTGGATGTAAAATTCATGAGCAGTATTGTGCAAGTATCAGTATTGGACCAAATAAAGCAAGGCAGTTGCAAGCCTTTAAAATTGTGATGCTCTCTGTGGGTCAAATAGACTCAAGAAATTGTAACAGCAGTTGCGCGAGGGGGGCCCAATCTAATTTTTTGTCATGGGGCCCAAGATTCCTGGCAGCGCCCCTGCTACCAACTGTGCAAACCTTTTTAAATAATAAGTAATAAGTGTATAAATGCTGGAGGCTCTGGTTCCCCATCTGAAGGCTTGACAACTGAAGACTCGATGGCTGAAGGCCAGCAGGCTCACCAGCTGGAGACTCTGGCTCGCTGGAACTGAGGAAGCTGGAAGCCCTGAGACTAGCGGAGGGCTAAGGGACGTTGTTGCTGGAATCGGATGTGGCATGGGGAGGCTTCTTGGGTCCGGAATCGACGGAAGCACAGAGAGGCGTAATGCGTCCGCAATCAACAGAAGCACAGAGAGGCATCATGGGGCCATAACTGACGGAGGCACAGAGAGGCAAGACACCATTAACCCTAACTTAGAGAAATAGCATCTCACGGCATTAACAGCACCAGAAAAAAAGCCTTGAAACAAACAAAGCTGTCTCTCTTTTTCTGGCGCTTTTTAAGGTGACTTTCTAGACACGACACGATCGCATCGCTGACCTCCTTGTTCTCCATGAAGGACAGCGTCCATCTAGCACAGGAGTGGCCAACCCGCGGCTCCCGAGCCGCATGCGGCTCTTTGGCTGGTTTCATGCGGCTCTTCAGGAGATTTCACATGACAAGCGTCAAAATGCTTGGCTGGCGCTGCCATTTATTCCCCCTAGGTGGCGCGCTGACCAGTTGAATCGGTTTGAGTTGAAAAGAAGAATAATAATAATGTTCAAGTTTGCTCTCAAAATGGCAGGGAAAAAAAGCACAGCCAAACGAAAATATGAAGAAGAACACAGGACGTTTTTAGCAGAGTGGGAGAGTTTATATTTTTTTGTTGAACGTAATGGCAAGCCATTCTGCCTTGTATGTCAGGCATCATTAGCGCATTTCAAAGCTTCAAATCTTCAGCGTCACTTCAGCTCAGTCCATCCTAATATCGACGAGGAATTTCCAAAAGGGACTGAACTTCGCAAGCACAGGTTGGTCACTTTGAAAAGTCAGGCAGAAAAGCAGATGCAGTTTTTCCAAAAATTTACAAAACATTCAGAGACCGTAACGCTTGCATCATATCAACTGGCTTGGAACATTGCACAGGCTAAAAAGCCATACAACGAAGGGTACTTCATTAAAAAATGCCTCATTGACACTGTTGAAATCTTGTCTACTGAAGACGACAAACTAAAACAAAGCATATCAGATGTCCAACTCTCCCGCCACAATGTTGAACGCAGAATATCGGACATTAACACGGCTATTGAATCACAGTTGCACTCAGACCTTCAAGCATGTGAGTATTTTAGTGTGGCATTGGATGAGAGTTGTGACATACAAGACAAACCTCAATTGGCAATATTTGTGCGGTCTGTGTCAAACGAATGTATGATCAAAGAAGAACTCTTTGATATTGTGCCATTAAAAGACAGAACCCGTGGCATAGATGTGAAAGAAACAATGATGGCTGCATTTGCAAAAGCAAACCTGCCCATAGCGAAACTAACTGCAATAGCCACGGATGGAGCGCCGGCCATGATCGGATCCGTGAACGGGCTTGTGGGGCTGTGCAAAACTGACCAAACATTTCCCGACTTTTGGAATTTCCATTGCATCATCCACAGGGAGCAACTCGTGTCTAAATCATTGAATTTAGACAACGACATGAAGCCTGTGATGGAAATCGTCAACTACATCCGCACACATGCGCTTAACCACAGGCAATTCAGGAATCTCATCGCTGAGCTGGACCAAGGGCTTCCAGGTGACCTGCCGCTGCACTGCACTGTGAGGTGGCTGTCAAAAGGCAAAGTACTCTCTTGCTTCTTTGAGCTTTTGGATGCCGTGAAACTGTTCATGGAAGAGAAGGGCAAGGACTATCCCGAGCTCTCGGACCTCGAGTGGATTATGGATCTGGCATTTTTGGTCGACATGCTGTGTCACTTGGACAGACTGAACCTGACCCTCCAGGGCAAGTTAAAAATGCTGCCTGACCTTGTGCAATGTATGTTTGCGTTTATCAACAAACTGAAGCTGTTCAAGGTGCATATTCAAAAGGGAGATTTAACGCATTTTCCTACTCTGCTAAAATTTGGTGAACATGTCACTGTTGCCGCCCTGAAAGAAAAAAGAGAGAGATATGCTACACTGGTTGAAAACCTGCACGAAGGCTTTGTGACTCGGTTCTGTGATCTACAACTGAAAAGACCACAGATTACGTTCCTCGTCGATCCATTTAATGCAGAGACGGACTGTTTGAAAACCCCGCTCGTCACAGATGAGGCTGTGGCTGAGTTGGAGATGATCGATCTTTGTGAGGAGGATCAACTGAAAGCTGTTTTCAGGGAAGGGACAATTGAGTTCTGGAAAAGTGTGCCAATGGAAAAATACCCCAATGTCAAACGGACTGCGCTTAAGATACTGTCGATGTTTGGGTCAACGTACGTCTGCGAGTCTGTGTTTTCCACCCTGAAACATGTGAAATCAAAGCATCGATCTGTTCTGACTGACACTCATGTGAAAGAGTTGCTTCGAGTGGCAACAACGGAATACAAGCCAGATTTGAGGAGGGTTGTTCAGGACAAGAAATGCCAGAAGTCTCACTAAGCAGCATAGTAAGAGAAAAACGTTATTGAAAATTGTTATATTTCTGTTTGTGGACTTGCTTGAACTGAGAGTTTATGTGTGTGTGAGACAGTGCACACAATGTTAACTGTTAAATAACTGTCATTATCTTGGTGTGAGGCATATTCAATAAATCTGGCTGAGCAGAGGCCTGTGTGTGTGTCTGTCTCTCTCTGCGTGTGTGTGCGTGTGTGTAAGTGTGTGCGTGTGTGTGCATACATGATTAAGGCATGGGATGATGTTAATGTGTGCCCATGTGTATGATGTGGCTCTTTGCAGTAACACAGTAAAAAAAGTGGCTCTTAGTCTCTGACTGGTTGGCCACCCCTGATCTAGCAGAACACCTGAAGGTTTTAGTGATATCACTAAAAACCTTTTTGCTCAGGGTAGGAATCCATTTCTGCTGGATTTCGTATCGCCGTCCCTCAATTTCAGCCCAGATTTGGTCGACAATGCGATCATGTGTCTCTCTGAGGTAGTTAAGACACCAACGTGTCTTAGACTTCCTAAGTCCTTGAGACATTAACAACTGTACAAAAAGTCGTACCGTGTCTTTTCGCTCTTCCTCGAGTGACTTCCTCATTGTTCTCAGTTCCTGGACGAACCAGATGACAGGATTCACCAGAGAACTGAATTCTAACCCCACCTTGAGCCACTCGGTGGGGTCCTGGTCATCTGAGGGAGCTGTCACCATCGATATGACATGCTTTATAAAAAGCATGTTAAATACCTCTGTGCACTCATCTTTTATAGTCTCCTGAATGCCCATGGCCTGGGCGAAGGCCTGAGAAACTATATTCTCAAATACGGCTTTCTAGTCCTGATATGTGAACCCCCGGTTCTCAACCAGGTCTGAAACCACATCTGAAAAGACATCTGTCAGATATTTCAAGAGATATTTGGTGTTCTCTCTGATGCCCTCATATCCCAATGTCAAATCCTCCCAATCTTCCTCCGGGATTTGTCGGTAGTATTCCTCAATCGTGGGAATTGCAAGGTCGTCCACTAAGACCTAGAGTTCTCTTCTTATTGAATTCATTGGAGCCATTTTACTGGATTAAATGCAGATCCTCCTCTCCTCGAACTGACTTGGAATGAGGTAGAATTTTACCAACAGGAGTTTTATACGTGTTACACAACAAAGCGCTGGTGATATCATGTAAAAGGGGTGAAAAACAAGCTCTCAGTAAATAAAAACAATAAGTAAGAAAATAGGCACCCCAACATAATTTTTATTTTTGTATCTTTAATTTCTCATTGTACTAAGTTCTTTAGTGTCATTTTAGTTAGTCCTATGCAATTCCACACACAACCGCTAGGGGCGCTGCCGCGTTGGTGGCATAGAGAAGATTGAGCACACAAGAAGAATAAATCTTCCGGTTGAATGTGAAGGAAGCTCAACGTGTGTGTCTCGTCTTTCTCATACCACAGGTCAGTAAAGATTCGTTTTATACATATACATTAGTTTCTTGGAAGAATTAAAAGGTTCTTAAATCGAATCTCAACTAATGAGTCGCGAAGTTCACTTTGTAATTGTTATTGTGTACGAAAACGAGACTTGTTCATTGATATGGTATTTTGTATTTTTATCTTTTTATTATCTTTTTATTATCTTTTATGTTCTTTGATAATCATTATTCTTTTTATTATCTTTTAACTTGTTAATTTGATATAAAACTTATTCTGCTCAGATTATTGTGCTCATACGGATCACGTGAACAGGGCGTGCTTGGCTCTGGTTGACTTGGGTTGGGCTCTGATTGGTCTGCTGGTTCACGCTCTCAGCCCATGATTGGCTCATGGTCGGAGAGCGGCTACCTCTGATTGGATGGCTCGCCTGCAAGGATGGAGATGGCCACTCCCCCTTTGCATGCAAGCATCCCTTTGTTTAAGAGATAAAATACGAAAAAGCCCGCGGTTTTGGTCAGAGTCTGCTGTGGATCGCGTTCGAATGCCCAGCTACGTTGATGCTGCTGCTTGTCTCTAGGCCGAAGGCTCTCCGGCCACGTTTCACGAGGTAAGCGCTGAATCGAGCATCACGTGTTTAGTCATAGAGTGTTTTGTACTGTATTCTGTGGGGAATAAATCGAGCATATTTGTTCTAGCAGTAACAGTGTTTGATGCATGTTATTTTGCTGTAATCTGTGGGGAAATAAATCGAGCACATTTAATTCTAGCAGAAACAGCGTTTTGGTTTCGTTATTGCCGCCGATCTCCTTCGACCCTGATTTAAAATTTCATAAAACATTTTGGCGTCACGAACAGGATTTTAAAGGGGACTGCGGCAAATATGTTTAACATGTTTAAGAGAAAGAATAAAAATAAGAGTAAGTATGACGTTGGGAAAAAAGTTGAAATAATCCCTGGCTGGGATCAGCCTCACCAGGATGTAGCGCAGTGTTTGCGCGAGGGGGGGGGCGACTCGAGCCGTGGGGAGATGCGCTGCGGGAAGCCGAGCCGCCGGAGTTGTTAGCTGTTTTGCAAAGCATTGAGGTAGAGGCCAAAAGCCCTGTTGCCAGGATTGCAAAGGCGTATGTGGGCTTGCGCAGCCGCTTGGAAAAAGCAGCATGAGATTAATAAAGAAGCGCAGGCGCAGCAGTTGAAAGACAGACAGGCCTTAGCCGATGCATTAGCTGCAGAATCGTCACATAAGCAACATGTGCAGCTGTTAAATAACCGGTTACAGCAAATGACTGAGTTAGCTGAGAGAACTGTAGTTCAGGTAGCTGCACTGAAGAAGCAACAGAAACTTAGAAGGAAGCCCCGGCAGCCTTCGCCAAAAAATGTTCGTGCGTTTGTTGCTGGTTTAACTGCAGAATGGGACCCAGAGAAATGGGATGGAAATATTTCGGGAAATGAGACAGATTATATCTGGGAGGAGGGGGAAGATGCTTGTGGGGGAACACCGAACACCCCCCTTCGCCCTCTGCTGGACCTGAAACCTGTTCGTCGCAGGAGGCAGGAACAACGACACCTACCGGATGTGCGACAACAGCGCAGGGACAATGCGGGACAGCTTGTAGTGGACGGTCAGGGAAATCCAGTGTATGACATGGTGGCGGCTCCTCAGCCTGATCCCATTTACCGTACCATTGTAGAAGATTACACACAAGAAGAAGTGTCACATTTAACGCGCAGACTGCGGCAGCAGAATGGGGAGCCGACAGATTTGTGGTTAGCACGGATGTTGGATGAAGGGGCCTCACAAGTGGAAATAGATGCAGTTGATGGGATGTCTTTTGCAGGATTGTCTACCGAGGGAGTAATAAATTCTAATTATCGCCAAGAGGTAAGACAAATGCCAGATACAGCATCATTGTTTGTGGTATGGGCGGCCGCCATACAAAACCAATACGCCGCGTTTACTGACTGGCCAGAAATCACTGGAGCTTGGATAACGCTAAGAGAATGTACACAGCGTTTGACTCGATTGTGTGTGAGAGATGCGTTGGTAGTGGGCATGGCTGATCAATATCAAGCCTTAGCAGTTCCAAAAGCCGTGCGGGATCAGCTGATTACCGAGCAGCAATGCTAACCGTGATGCTAGGCGATCCAGGTGCTTCTATGTCTGACATTAAGAATCGTATAGGGGAGTTAGGAGCCCTGGGGAATTGGGAGGAGCCACGAAGAAGGGATGACCATCAGCAAGGATCCCGTAGCCCACACAGGGATGGGCTAAGACCAGGACAGGGACCGTCCAGATCTGCGTACTGGAGAGCACTGATTCAGACAGGGGTCTCTCCCTCTGAAATAGATGGACTTCCCACAGAGGAATTAAAGAAGAAATGCCATAAAAAAGGATTGAAGGTAAGTTGCACAAGATATTCTGAATTTCCAGGACTGCATACTTTGGCACAAAGTCTCCGCGACGTCGTCCAGGAGTCCATGAGCGAAGCACGTGGATCTGAGTCGGTAGGACAAATACAGTCGGTTGGGCCCCTTAAGAAAAAGATCATCGCTGAAATTTCGGACCCAGAATCAGGATCATCAGAAGAAGGGGAAATACACCTGCGGACTGTTAAAAAGAAAAAGAAGGGCAAAAAAGGTAGGAATAAGGATAGGAGACATTCAACCCTGTATCCTGACCTTGCACACCTGGAAGAACGGATGAATGGATTGTTGAAAGAGTCACTCCGGAAGATGAGTGATAAACATGACTTGACCAATTGGAAACCAAATCTAGCGCAAGCGGTGGCCCAATTGAATAACAGGCCAATTGCACCAGGGGTAACACCACTAAACCAAATGAACACTGTCCATAACACCCCAGATAAAGAACCTATCAAAATGTGGAAGATTGATGAAAGGGCAGAACTTCCTATCAGAGCTACCCCAGGCTCCGCAGGGTTGGACTTGAGAACATTGGAACCCATGACCCTAATACCTAATCAGGTTCAAGTTGTAAAAACAGGGCTCGGGTTACATATTCTACCGCGGTCAGGATTGTCCTTAAAAGGATTGACCATTCAGGCTGGGGTTATTGACAGTGATTATCAGGGAGAATTGGGTGTGGTGTGTCGCCACCAAGGCGAAAGTCCCCTGGTATTACAAAAAGGAGACAAGATTGCACAATTGCTACTGCAACCGTGTGACATGTCAGAAGTTCAGGAAATCTCTCCACCCACTGAGATAACAGTAAGGAGAAAAGGGGGCTTTGGTTCCACAGATAAACCTGGGGCAAAGGTTTGGGTGAGACAGGAAAATGGTCCACCAGTAGCCGCATAAATCATTGCCCAAGGCAACGATGCAACTGTATATATTTAGGAGAAGAGAAGTGGTTGAATGTGCCTGTGTCAAAATGTTATTTAAAAGAAAACTAATCAGTATTTTTCTATTTTGTGTTATAGCAGTGCTAATTGTCATTTCAGCTCCATACTCCCGTGACGCCGGCGGTGACGACGTCCGCCATCATGGGAGGCGCCGAGGAGGATGTACCGGCTGCGAAGTCATTGCGTGCCGTGCCTTGGTCGCCATGGTACTGCTGATGACGTCCCGCTTCGCTCTTGAGACGCGGGGAACAGAATGATTCCAGTCTCTAAGATTCGACTGTGGTGGGAAAGCAGTACCCATGACCGGAGCCAGGATAATTTCACTTGTGCAGCACATACCAGATGTCTGATTATGTGAACAGTGTTATTCAAGGTCACCCATGCCTATTGTCACCAGAAGATGTACACTACGAATTCAATCGCATGTACCAATGTGTCAGTATCATTCTGACACCGACAGACGATGTCTAGGAAACAACGGAACACTGATGGGAGTATCCAATGCGGTGGATAACGAGGTTACTCGCACGATGCTGTCCAACACCGGACAACATGCAGCTAGCGCTGTTCACCAAATAGGGGTCTGGATGCCATCGACAGTTATGACTCAGGAAGAAGCAGCGAAGATCTTCCAGCAACAACTGACATGGAACCTAAGTAATGTCTGTAACCGCTCAAAAGTACTACATACCCCCAATCTTAGCTTTGATTAATGTCTGTACTTGCGTATATATTGGACGAGTGAAAAGGTCTTTGGTTGATAGAATTTATAACACAGCCTTAAGATGAAAGTTACTTTGTGAATTCGGGATACAAGACTAAAGTGATTATCAAAGACCAAGGGGTGGAATGATATGGTATTTTGTATTTTTATCTTTTTATTATCTTTTATGTTCTTTGATAATCATTATTCTTTTTATTATCTTTTAACTTGTTAATTTGATATAAAACTTATTCTGCTCAGATTATTGTGCCCATACGGATCACGTGACGTGAACAGGGCGTGCTTGGCTCTGGTTGACTTGGGTTGGGCTCTGATTGGTCTGCTGGTTCACGCTCTCAGCCCATGATTGGCTCATGGTCGGAGAGCGGCTACCTCTGATTGGATGGCTCACCTGCAAGGATGGAGATGGCCACTCCCCCTTTGCATGCAAGCATCCCTTTGTTTAAGAGATAAAATACGAAAAAGCCCGCGGTTTTGGTCAGAGTCTGCTGTGGATCGCGTTCGAATGCCCAGCTACGTTGATGCTGCTGCTTGTCTCTAGGCCGAAGGCTCTCCGGCCACGTTTCACGAGGTAAGCGCTGAATCGAGCATCACGTGTTTAGTCATAGAGTGTTTTGTACTGTATTCTGTGGGGAATAAATCGAGCATATTTGTTCTAGCAGTAACAGTGTTTGATGCATGTTATTTTGCTGTATTCTGTGGGGAAATAAATCGAGCACATTTAATTCTAGCAGAAACAGCGTTTGGTTTCGTTATTGCCGCCGATCTCCTTCGACCCTGATTTAAAATTTCATAAAACATTTCATGAAGGCTAATGGAAGCTAATGCTAGCGGGCCTCTACACGCATAGACATTAATACGTAGACGCCTCATGGAGTGGGTCGGCCCATTGCAGTGATACGTAATCGCGTCCGCCATATTGAATGTGGCATATCTGCCAGTAAGCTAATACAAATGAATGGACCGAACTTCAGAAAATGCCATTTCACAAAGTATTTTTAGCTAATGTTCGTCATCGACCCACTCACATATGAATATATTTGGAAATTAAACAATCACCAAAGACAACATTTATGACTTTTCATTATATTTTAATTGTAATTTCTGAATAAAGAAAATAAATGTGAACCTATAATACAATTGATTTTGATAAATCGTTTTTATATATACAGTAATCAACATTTATGAACATATGTACACACACAGATGTCAATATATTAAATAATAAAATATATGTATATATAAAATATATATATAATTTATCTATTAGTTAACAAATAAAAAATATTTTATTATTCAAATAACAAATATATGAATAATAAATAATTATATATATATATATATATATATATATATATATATATATATATATATATATATATATAGTCTTGAATAGTAAGGTTAATTTTCTCCTCTTCTGCTGAAGAACTGTTTGTGTGTGTGCAAATATACACACACATATTTGTGTGTGTATATTTGGACACACACACACACATATATATATATATATATATATATATATATATATATATATATATATATATATATATATATATATATATGTGTGTGTCCATATTTACTGAATGTGGAATATGTGCCTGTAAGGTAATACAAGTGAATGGACTGAACTTGATAAAGTGCTGTTCTACAAAGTATTTTAAGTTAATACCTGCCACTGACACATTTTCTCACACACATTAATATATTTGGCAATCAAAGAAATGACTAAAGAGAGCGTTTCTAACTTCAAAGAGCACAATTAAATTAAAGAGCACAATGTTTTATTTGATAGAAACGATTCTGAACATTTTTATAATGACATTGATGAACAGACACACTTTTACAGTGTTTTATTGAAGAATATATTTACATAATTCCATAGTTTATTGTACATTTAACATTTCAAGACAAGAAACAAATAATTTTCCTGCATTTATTTTTTTATACGTTATTGAGAAATGACTTGATTTATAAATCATTGTCAAACATTAAACTACATATTTTTCTTACTTTTTTCCAGAGAATTTACAGAATGTCAACTCTGCTATTGACAGCAAAGAGTGAAAATAATTCCAACAGAGTAAATTATTTTTTATTTCATTATATAAGCTACATTAATACACTAATACTTCAGATTGAGATATTTAAAAATACACAAAAAGCGAAAGAATAAAACATTTATTTATTATACTGGGAACCAAGGGCGTAGGTTCGGTCTAAGTTTTGGTGGGGACCTTGACACCCCCCCTCCCCCCCTGGCAGCACAGTGAAATGCCCAAGAGCACCGAACATTTTTGAGAAGGGGGGGGAAACCACATTGGCTTAATAACCCCCTCCCCCCAACCATAACCATATCATACATCTTGTGTATACAACCAGATACAGTCATACTCAGCAGATCAGTTCAAGAACACTTTACTTTTTCCTTTACAAAATTCAGCAAACGTTACAAGTAAGATCAAAATAAATATCCTCTGGATACAGCAAACACAATTGCAGATAAGAAGAAATCAATAATAAAATAAAAAAGAAAAAATATTACAACAAATGCGTTGCGTGATAGATATCTAACTTATGGGTCCACTCACTGTACTTACAGCCGACGTAGCGAAATAACTTCTAATGTCTGTCCTTTTCTTTTTTGGTGGCGACATGGTCTCGGAGACTCAGAAGGAGACGCGTGTGCCCAGCTAGCCACCGCCTGTTCCTGCTAATCAAAGATCGTAGATCCACGTTCTTTGAGCCAATATGGCAAAAATTGGTCGGGACTTTTTCATATCCCGTGAATATTGGTTGGGACATGTCCCTACTGTCCCTACCCAAACCCACGCCCATGCTGGGAACACTAGTCACAGGCAGGGCTTCAGTCTGCTGGTCACACCAGGAGAACTCAATGACTTCTGAGACGTCCTGGTTCACAGGCTAAAGCCAAGGATAAAAGAGAAATTATCCAAAATGTAATAGAAAATACATACGATATGTTTCGTATATGTTTCTTTCACATTCAGAAAAATACATTTTCAGCATGTTGGGCTCTGACTCGTAGCATCTTTATAGCTAAATACCGACATGGAGAAGCTGAGCTGGGAAACAGACTGAAGAACAAGCAGCTCCAGCTCTGATCCTGACTGATCTTTCCTCACTAAATCCTCTGGATTTTAATTAACTTCTCCTCTAACAGTGGTTTTTCATCAGCTCTCTCATTAGAAAACAGTGTGAAAACGTTAGCTGCTAAGCTAACAATCAGTGGTTATTTCGGGCCAATTTAGCTACATAGGAAATATTTTTTGGTTGTTTAAAAGTGAATTTCTGGCTGCAAAGTCAAGTAATTCTGATCTTTCATCCTTACCTGGGGAAGGTAATCCTAATGAATCCAGTTTGTTTCGTAAAACGGTTGAAACAAGTCCTCACAACACAGGATTTAAGGAGCTCTGATCGCTCTGCTGCCACATAGAAGATGGCGGACGCTTTTACGTATGACTCAGCGCTCCATGAGGCGTCTACATATTGATGTCTATGTCTACACGTGTGTGAGCTAGCTGAGGAGCTAGCTGAAGGACAGCGGAGTTCATTTGAACTTGTATTTTGCACTTTTTGAGAGAGTTCTCACTCAAAGGACATTGTTCTGGTTTCTTTATTTTATAAAGGTGATGTTTTTCATGGGTTTGTTGAAAAACCAGATAAACTATATCCTCATGTGAAACTGAGTACCGAGGCATAGTATTAAAGGAGCATTACGCCTTTTTCAGTTTGATATTGAGAGAATAGTTGTGCATGCAAGATGTAAAATATTATTGTTCTACTGAAACAATGGACATTGTTAAAAGCTAAAATGCTTAAATGTTAAAATATATTTTATATATTTTATTTTGATAGTTAAATACAAAAGGTCTCAGAAAAGAGGACAAGGTCTTCAATTTAAAGCACTAACAACAAAATTAATATGGTTTAGAGAAGTGAAAGTTATTTGTGAATTAATTTTGTAATTTGATAGAATTCATAATGCTAAATGGAGAATGTTAAAAGAATGTTGTTTGGTTTAAAGATATATTACAGTAATTTCTGATGTAATGAAGTTAATGGTTCTCTACCTGAAGTATGTGATACCTGAAGTATGTTGTATATGAAGAGTGTTTATAACACACAAGAAGAATAAATCTTCCGGTTGAATGTGAAGGAAGCTCAACGTGTGTGTCTCGTCTTTCTCATACCACAGCATCACACGTTGAGGGAAGATCATCTTATACATTACTCTCAGCCATCCAAGGTTGCAGGGTAACAATCACAAACTATGATGCATTTTATATATATATATATATATATTAGGGCTGAAACGATTCCTCGAATGATTCGAGTACCTCGATTACTAAAATTCCTCGAGGAAAATTTACCTGCCTCGAAGCTTCGTTAATTTATGTTTTATTAGTTAGCGCACCGTGTTCCGGCCGGGACTTCATTTGCGTTGCGCGGAGCTCTCACTTCCGCCTCTGAGTTGTTGACAAAAGCTAAGTCTCAGCGGCATAAAGTCCAATCTTCAAGATTGACCCGTGGGGATTTTATTGATTGATGATAATGCCCGACTTTTTATCGTTTTTGGGGAACCAATAAGCATCCTTAAAATGACTGGGGGAATGCCTGGAGTACGGCAGCATTTCTCCTCCGGGGCTGCTGGTTGAAAGCGAACGGCGGGAAGAGCGCTGAGGTGAGCGGATAGACTGAACAGGGCGGGCGGCTGAGTAGCTGATGCTTACCGTGTAAATGTAGCTTTACCGACGAACCGCACAATAAATTTCATATCCCGGTCTGAAGAAACGGCTGGCGGAGCGCATCGTACATGGCTGGTAGATGAGTTTCTGAGTGTGACCAGTGAAGGTGTCGTAAATATCCCGTATTGCTTCCCCCCGTGTTCGTCCCCCGGTCTAACGGTTCGTCAGTCTATTTCCTCCCCTCCACCCCATCTTACGTTCGTTCATTCGCCCTCTCTTCCCACTCCAGGCGGCATTTCCCGTATTTTCAAACCCAAAGCGTGACAGGTTAGGTGGCAAGGTGAGTTTAATTAATCTATTAAACTCACTGAAGATGAATACATAAACTAAAAGCTGGATTGTAGACATTTTTTATAAGCATATTTGTGAGCCTGCCTCTTTGTTATTAAATTCAATATAATTTCAGATTTTTCTATAACTTTTCTTCTGGTTAACTTAGAAAGTGAGCTATTATTGTTACAGGTTAGTTTTCTAAACTACAAAAAAGCAACTGTTAGGGATGCTCAAATATGAAAAATTGGACTGATATTGATATCTGATAGTAACACCGGTATTATGCCAGATTTACCAATATTTCATTTTATAATTTTTTTATCCGATTACTCGATTAATCGTAAGAATAATCGATAGATTACTCGATTACTAAAATATTCGTTTACAACAGCTCTAATATATATATATATATATATATATATATATATATATATATATATATATATATATATATATATATATATATATATATATATATATATAGGCCTAATGATGAAAATTGGATGAAAGAATAACAATAATTTGTTCCAATCTACATGCTACAAGTGTAATACCTGGGGTTATGCCCAATGCTTGGAGGGGAAAAACCAATACCTGCTATGTTTAGCTCAGAACTTGGAAAGCAAAGTGTAAAGTGAGTGCAAAGACCATAAAAGTGCTCAGTGGTTAATGTTGTCAAACCGCCCTAAAGAAACTCATAAATAGGAGTCCCCCATATACAAATACTTCCAAATACAATTTTTTATAAATGTAGCTTTGATAGATGTTTGAATATGGATTCCAGTAACAAAAAAGTGTGTTATGATCGATTAAATGCGCTGATACATCATTGTGCCTGCTAAACACATAGCACTGAGTGGAGTGGTGGACCGCTCCAAGATGGCTGCCCTAAATCTCGTCAGCGACAATAGGCGAGAGCGGTCCATGAGGCGTCTATCCTTATATTATGTCTATGCTCTCGCTGATCCCCCGCCCACATGACAGGTCCATCACATGTGAGTGGAAGTCAGCAGAGTGAGACAGGGGAACCCCATAACACTCTACACATAACAATGATCACAATGCAACTTATAACAAATACTCATAACCATATGGACCCCAGCAGAACTAAATTACAGAATCGTTAAAATACTACGGTGGTCGACAGGTGCAAACGCACAGCAAACGAGAAAAACAAATACAAAAAAAACGCAAACAAAAAAAGAGTTGCAAAAAAATATATATATAAAAATAAGTATTCCAGACCACTACAGCTTTGTGTCCGAGTTCACAGGATCTGCATCCTTTCAAGCTTATTCTTTCATGGGCTTGAGAAACGACACAGTCTACGGAAGAGTGTTCCTGCGGCATTGCAGAGAGAAGCTGTAGCCTTCAGCTAGCTGCCTAGCCTCTACCTCGGCGTTATGTTGCTTAGCAGCCGTGACACAATATGATTTAAACAATGTTTGTAGGCGAGAATGTAGATGTATAAATCTCACATTTCTGCTCGGTTAATCAGTGCATCACCTAATTGCAATATTGCTCCGACGTTTTCGAATGTCTGCTCACGCTGCATTAACACCCAGCTCCCCTCGCCTGCTGCCAGCTGGCCCAGGTATATCACGGGTTTAGTATACCTGACTCATTTGGGCTTTCCCAAATGACAGTTAGTTAAACACAGATATTAAGTTAGGTAACATCTAGTTGTAATATTTTGGTTCACTAAAATATTTCATTTATTCCTGAGCAAATCGGTTTGACTGATTAAAGTTAAGCCTAAAAACATAATAATTTCAGGCATGGAAACATCTTGTCTCCTGTCCTAACATATTATGAACTTCACGTTTTTTGCCACTACTGGGATTTATTTTTGAAAGAAATCCAACTGAAAGGGTGGGCAGTGGAGGACATGGAACCAAGGAGCCACGTAGCAGAGTTGTAGTCTAGACCACCGAACCTGAGACCAAATCAAGACCAAGACCAGCACCCTGCACTACATGACACAATAAAATGAAGTGCACCTGTCAAAATTGCTTCTCAAATTGATCTAAAAGATCCACATTCCCATAAAAACACCTAGATATTAAATACTTAGAGCTGAAATAAATTTAACCAGTATCAATTCAAACTCTTCTTCATTCTGTTTTGCTTTCATCTCTGTGCCACAATCCGCAGAGGTCTCTTGCCATCCCTAAAAAAAAAAATAATGCCCTGGGCGGTTGTCTGTCTGTTTCTGACATTGGTTTCAATGTCAGAAACCACAACTGTCTGCACCATTAAACATAGCAATAAACGGTAAGCAACGCTCAACTATGAACACTGTCCAAGGAAGAAATAACCAAGCAGAAGGAGGTGACTGTTTTCATCCTCCCTCCTGCTGCAACATCTGCCACCATGACAGGAGACGAAAAGAAAGAGCAATGAGCATGCTCTGTGTTCTTACGTTGTTGTTTTATTTATTCGCCAATTAAATATATATTATTTTTTTTTATGAAATGAAATAATAGCTACTGCAGTGTTCACAGAGCATTACAAGAACAAAGAACGGCTATCAGTGAGGCTTCAGTCCTATAGGATTTAGTAAAGATCCTTCCAGAAGAAACGGATCGTTCCTGAATGTCATATCACTATATTGCACTTTGGTCACAGCGTTGTCCCATATTTGCGACACCTCAGTCAACACCTCCACAAAATAATTCAGGGCATGAGTGACAACTTTTTTTTCATCGCAGATGCAACATGTGTCTCTGTACAGCTAGCTTTGCTAGCATCACGTCCACGGAGCTTACCTTTCTTTAAGCTGTCCTTCCAAGTGACGCTAAAAGTTGGACGAAGTCCCCACCGTCTGTGAAAGCGAAGCGCTGCTGATTTTACATGTCGCCATATCTATGATTTATGCAACGCTATTACATTACTGACGATTAGACAGACGTCTTCTCCCGCTCAGAGGAAACCACTGCGCATGTCTGGAGCTCCGCGTGCGAGTAAAGGTGGAGGCGATGGGTGACAACAGACAAAAGTCACGTTATTGCTTGGATTTTACGGCGCCACCTTAAGTCCCTGAACTTCCCTGCGACTTGGATGTAACGAGTAACGCGACACTTTTGTAGAAATGTAGTGAAGTAGAAAGTCCAGATATTTACTGTAAAATGTAGTGGAGTAAAAGTAGAAAGTACCCATTATTAAAAATACTTAAGTAAAGTACAGATACATGAAAAATGTACTTAAGTACAGTAACGAAGTACTTGTACTTCTTTACTTCCCACCACTGCATGCAGGGTAACATATGTTAATATTATAATATAAATGTTGAATTGTTATCTTGATATAAGTCATCTGTGACAGACTGTCCAGGGTGACCCCGCCTCTCACCCGGAACAGCTGGAGATAGACACCAGCCACACTCCCGACCCATTAGGGACAAGGATGTACAGAAAATGGATGGATGGATGGATATAAGTCATTGTAAGGTGTTATAAGTGTAGCTTCCGTTCTTTGGTGCCACAGAAACATTGCCACATAGACAAGCAACTACTTTCGGACGTATATCAGAGTCTGTTTATATCATCTTATTTATTTTGTGAATGTGGGAATTAGAGAAAATCTGCTATTCATGGAAAACTCTCACCTTCCCTTCCTTATAGAGATGAAAAACATCTGAATGAAGTCAGCTGACATTTAAAGCGGATCCTATCTTTCAACTGAATCACCAAACTGAAGGGAAGTTTGACACATTGTTTTATTGTAAGAAGGTAACATGTACTGAATACTTTTTGCTGCTCAAACATCCACATGTCCCTCCCTGCACTGACCCCCCTGCAGCTCACTTCACTTCCTAAAACATGTTGGATGATGCTTTATAAAAAAAAGTAATAAAATAGTGCAACTCTTAAACTTTGTTCATTGTCTTTATCTACATATAGACATTCAACAAATCATCTTCTAGTTTAGAATGAAGTCCAAATATGCAAACATTGAGAGGAAAGAACTGTACAAATATTCAAATGTCTTTAAAAACCAGCTGATGTCGTCACAGCAGGGTTAAACACGTATCAAACAAGCAGATCTTTAATAGTGAAATAATCCCAGGAGATTACTGATCTGGACACTTTACACTGCAAAAACATTCAATCTTACCAAGTATCTTTGGTCTAGTTTCTAGTGCAAATATCTTAGTTCAATTGAAATAAGACAAAATTAACTTAGAAATAATTTTTTATCATTGTATAGAAGCTTGTTCTAGGCCAATGATTCCTTAATGTTGATGGAAAAAGTGGTAGTTCCACTGGCAGATTATTTCACTTATAACATGGGAGAAATGTCTTGTTATAAGTGAAATAATCTGCCAATTAAACAAGTACTTAAAAAAATAAAATAAAATTAAGGAATTATTCACTTAAAACAAGCTCTTATAAACTTGCTGAAAAGTTATTGTAAGTTAGTTTTGTCTTATTTCAGATATACTAAGATATTTGCTCTAAATAGACCAAAATTACTTGGTAAATTTTAGTGTTTTTGGAGTGTAGATCTACACAGAAAGCAGGGAGTCAACAACAAATCAGAACCATCACTTTCAGGTCGGTCCTGTTAGAAAGACGCCGTTTACTCAAGTTGGCAAAAGAAAAAACAAAAAAAAAAAATTGTTTTTAGTTGATTTTTTTCTCCTTGTAACAAATTTTCTCAGCACAAAATTGCACACCACTAAAAGCAAGTTTAATTCTGCTTAAACCTCCCCACATCTGTCTGGAAAACACATTTGTGGGCTGATTGTGGAGGTGATGTTGTGTTACTTAAGTCGTAACATGTTCTGGTGGAGGCAGTGTGATGGTGAGGGGCAGAGGGAGGCGTTTGGTACTGGCAGAGAGAATCTGCTGCAGTTTTTTTAGGGTGAAGCCCATTAATGCATTTCCCTTCCCAGTGTGAGGACATTGAAGAGGAATTAAACAGGCTTTGAAGGGAATAAGATTTATTGCCAATAACCATTGGTACAATGAAATAGTGGACCAAAGACATATTTCCTTACTTTGGATGACAAGTTTCCATCCTACCACCTCTCCTCCTTTCACTGCAAAAACACAAAGTTTTGGTCGAGCTTCGAGTTCAAATATCTTAGAACGCTTGAAATAAGACAAAACTAACTTACTAGCGTTTCAACAAGATATAGGCGTTGCTTTAAGTTACTGTTTTCTTAATACTGATTTTTAAAATGTGATAGTTCCACTGGCAGATTGTTTCACTTTTAACATCTGTAAAAATGTCTTTTTATAAGTTAAATAATCTGTCATAAGAACTAGGATTTTCTTTTATCAATATTAAGGAATTAAAACAAGTTCTTATATCCATCTGAGAAGTTACGTTTCAGTGAACCTAGTCTTACTTCAGCTCTACTAAGATATTTGCACTAGAAACTAGACCAATTTATATTTATATTTGTTTTGTGTTTTTGCAGTCAGTCTTCTCCTGGGCTGACTTTTTCAGTTTTTTCAGAGTTCATGTAAACAGGGAGGAGAAGCTGCTGATTGTTCAACATACATCTTCTGAGTGGTGGTTGCCGTGGTGATGTTTAGTGCAACACTTTAATCTGACTCCCAACAACTTTGTGTTACAACTGCTGCTATTTACAAAAGAATATGTACAGCTAAGGCCACAATTATTCATCCCCCTGGTAGACCTGGGTTTAAAGCAAGTTTTTAATTTGATGAAAATGTTTCTGCTGAACGTCAACGTTCAGACTGAGAGTCTCAGAGATAAACCATCAAAATACCAGAACTAAAAGAGTTTTCAATTTTAACATGACATTTTAATATGTGAATAAAAACAACTCAGTTTTGTTTCAACATCTCAAAATAAATGCTCCCTTGCTCTGTCTTGGTTTAAGAACCGCCTCGTCTCATTTCCTGAAACAAACATCTTGGTTGAGTGAGAGCAGTTTTAAATCTAAATCTGCCGGGGGTGTGAATAATTTAAGATTTAACAGTACATTCCAAAACAAACACCAGACGTTCTGACAAACACTTGAGATAGATTTGTTATGAAGTAAAAAAATAAAAATAAAATAAAAGCCACATATGGATGAGAAGAAAACCAAAAACTTCCTGGTTTGTGGGAAAATTGGACTCTGAAAAACTGATGTTTTTCTGCACATCTCATGTAAATACTGTAAGTTTATTAGTTTAGAGAGTAATCCTTTTAGTGTAAAAACGGAACCTGTGGAGATAAACTGGCTGGTGAAGTCAGTAAAAATCTGGCCCATTCACTTTTATGCTGTTTTTTTTTTTCTGAAAAATAATTTATTTCAGAAACAGAAAAATAAAAGCAACACAAGCCGAACTGCAGACAGCAAGCAACAGAGTCAGAGGACAAAACCAAGCAAATGAACCGTTTTCGTCTTTTCTGAACATAAAGTGGAGGTGTGCAATAGCTGCACCGAAGACCAACAACAGAAGAGTAGAAGAAATGAAATGTGCTGACAACATATATATATGTATATATAGATAGATATTTATATATATATATGCATATTTATATATGACCTGAAGATCAGCAGCTTCACCTTGGCTCTTTGAACACAGCGAGATGAAGACCATGACATTTTCCTACAGGAGTTGGGGATTTGCACCGTCGTCCCCCTGCATTGTTCTGAAACTCTGACATTCATAGAGAAGCGCCGGTTGGCTCCTATCAGCTGGGTTTGAAGGGAGGCACTGCAGTTTCCAGCTGTCCATCACTCCATGATAGTCTGTTCTGAGGAGGTTCCGCTCAGTCCTGGGTCTGTTGGGCCAGTCTGTCCCCGTCTGAAGCCTCGATGCCCAGCAGGGCCTGCACTGCCTCCAGGGGTACCCCCTCTGGGGTCTGGATGTGCATGGTGGTTCCGTCTGGTCCGTTGACGATAACGATCCCATCCGACCCCGGCTCGGCCAGCTGCACCGTCAGCCCCTCCGTCTGGATGTAGATCTCCTGGCCCGCCTGCAGCTCTTTGGGCTGGGAGGAGGAGTCACAGGGCTGAGGCTGAGCAGAGGCCGCCGGCTGGGCGGGGCTGGGGGTGGGGCCAGGGTTGGGGCTAGACTCCGCCCTCTTTCTGTCCGTAGTGCTGGTGGCACTAGAACTGAGAGCAGAGTCTGGTTGCGTCATCTGGACAGCGGTTTCAGCACCATTTACTTCCTGGATCGTGGCTTTGGCCCCGTTTACTTGATGGACCGTAGCTTCGGTCATGTTTAAGTCCTGGACCGTATTTTCGGCCATGTTTATGTCCTGGACCGTGGCGTCGGCTGTGTTTGCGTCCTGGACCGTGGCGTCAGCCGTGTTTGCGTCCTGGACCGTGGCGTCAGCCGTGTTTGCGTCCTGGACCGTGGCGTCAGCCGTGTTTGCGTCCTGGACCGTGGCGTCGGTTGTGTTTGCGTCCTGGACCGTGGCGTCAGCCATGTGTACGTCCTGGACCGTGGCGTCAGCCATGTGTACGTCCTGGTCCTGGGCCGACGGCCCCTCCTTCTGTTCCTGCGTGGGGCCGGCGGGAGGTGCAGCCAGGCTGGGAGTTGGGTCAGGAGAGGCGTTGGTGGAGGAGCTGCAGGTCACAACAAACACATTCAGACTATCAGCTTCAGAAATCAATTTCAGCTGACAAACACCAACTCATGTTATTACTCTGCTGCACTACCATGGCAACTAGTGTTACTTTATAGCTAAGAAACATATAAAAGCACCACCATCTGACTACACTGTTCTCTGTCATACAGTAAGTGACTCATCTCTGTTCTCCGTTACATGTAGGCCTGTTGCAATAATCAGTGAATCAATGAATCGCATGATAAATTAAAATGAGCTCAATGATTTCCCTTTTCATGATTTATTGTTTGTCTCTTTACTCTCTTTCTACCAAAACTTGGATAATAAAAGTCTTCAGTCTGATGCTTTGGTCTCAACTGAGAGACCCTTATATTGAAGGACATTTTATTTACAGAGATTTCATAATTAATTTTATTTGTTGTTTCTCTATTGTTTTATTTATTTTGAATATTTAAAATGTCGTCCAGTTCCAGTGTTAAATGCTCATTAGAGTTTAAAAGTTTTTTGATCTCTGAGAATGTTTCCTTGCATTATTATGCCTTTAGGTTATATTACTAGAAATGGTCTCAAAATAACAATATTATCATTTATCACAATAACTTCTGGGACAATTTATCATCCAGAACAATGTGTTATTATGACAGGGCTGGTCACTATAAACCAGGTCCATCATCCTGCAAAACTTTCAGAACCCAAGAACATTTTCATAACGTCAACGTATAGTTAGGGCTGAAACAATACATCTGATTCATTGTGATGAACTGATTATTGAAGTAAATGTCAACTAATTTAGTAATCAATAATCATTATATGGAGAGTACAGACTTAAAGAAAAGGCCATTTGGTGAATAAAAAATAGTTAAAGTAGTAATTATGCTGAAACTGTTAAAAAATAAATAAATGTTTGGCACTTAAGATAAAAAAAAAAAACAAGCTTCGTCTGTAAATATGTTCTACTCAAAATCCTGGAGTGGTAGTTTTAGCTTCACCTGGTTCAAATTCTGTAAAAAAAAAAATCTGTTAAGCAATTTTTAATCGATTAATAGAATAAATATTCAACAGATTAGCTCTACATTGTATTTATGTTCAGTTCAGGAAGGCCTGAGCCTTTCTGCTCAGATATTAGATGTTTATATTAGGAGGATTCTTCAGCTGCAGCTGCACACTTGTTTTGTTAATAAATCCATTTAATCATCAGAGTAACCAATAGAAATATCAATTACTAAATGTTATTGGCAGCTGCAGCTGTATGTATATCATTAGGATTTTATGTGTTGGAGCAACACAACGTAGTGCTGAACTGTTAAATGGCAGTGAAATCAGTTTTACTACATTTGGTCAAAGTGTGGGATCTTTTTGTGTTTGACCTCTGAGTCAGGACTGTGCAGATGGAAGCCTCTGGCTGGGCTTCAGCTGCAGGTCTTGTTGATTCACATCCTCCAACTCTGAACACCTACACACTGGAAAATGCTCCATTCTTCTTTGCATATTTGTGCTGAATCTCAGTCAAACTGGATGCAGAAGATCTGTAAATATCAATTTTTCAAGACACAGATTCTTGTCTGGACTTTGACTGGGTCACTTCGACACATACATTTTGATCTGAACCAGCTCTGTTTGGCTGTTCAGGATGGTTGTCGCTCCTCTGTTAACCCTTTATCAACATTTTTACCAGCATTATATTGAGAAGTAGCTCCTATGATGAACTCAGCAGATACACAGCTCCACCAGGTGTTTGCAAATTGATACTGGCTAATCTGCAGGAGCTGAGTGGGTGAGCCATGGGGGAGGGCTGCTCTGTGAGGTGGAAACTTGAAAACTGCAGCTCTGAGGAGGAGCTGTGTCTCGAAGGCGGAGCTAGGTCCACCCAGGTGTTTTGCACAGCTGAATGGTTGCCATGGGAGATTAAAAGATTTCTCTAACATGCATAATAGAATCAAAGTAACACTCTAGGAATGTTTTTGATGAGGGAATATTATAACATGATGTAAATCTCAAAAAGCTGATTTGACATAATACCGCCCCTTTAAGGAAATCTCCATCCCTAATTTTAATTGAGCACAAACTTACAGCTGTCCACCTGTGATGTGCTCATTAAGCGTTAATGTCATGAATCCAGTCTGAACAGCCCTCACATCCAGCGAGGTGGACTCAGCTCACCTGGAGGTAGGTTCAGCAGAGGCGCTCAGCACTTTGGCTCCACCTGAAATCTCCAGGGGAGACACAGACACGGAGCATGACTTGACAAGAGAGGCTGCCTGGGTGGCCGAGGCCACTGGAGCAGCAGCTGGGAAACAAAGTGACAGATATGACAGTCACATGACCTCACATACTGATCCAAACAGCTACAATACTTAAATGCTGAATAGTGTATGTCTTATGGCAGTTTATCAAATCCATATTCAGTGCTTCCTGTGGGAAAGAGCAGCTGAAACACTGCTGAGGAACTTTTACAGGATTTGTAGAAGCTGGGATAGAACTTGTTGAGGTATCAACAAGTTGTATCAAAACAGGGAAGGAAATATGCTAACATCATGCTAGTTCTAAAAAAAAACCTCACCAAACCTCCATAATCACTTCCTGTCTCTACCTGTGTCATGCTAAGAACTTCAGCAAATAATGTGAAAAGTCACAGATAAATGATTAAATAAATTTTTTGGACACTTTAATTATGATGGAACAAATGAAGTGAAAAAATTAATGTTTATTTTAATTGTATATTTTTTATGTTTACTTTTTTTTTAAGACTTTGCAGTTTGTTTTTAGTTATTGTTAATAATGTCCTCCAATAACACATAATTACCAAGTGATATTTTCAAATTTCCTGTCAACTTTAAAAAAAATTTAACTAAATAACACGGTGGGCCGTCAGATGACTGTCCCATCACCTTTACTACTGGGCTTAGAGAGTTTTCTAGAGGAAACCCTGACATACATGTTATAACATTCTCAGCAACAGTATAAATGACTAATTCAAGCTGTTCATACAACTACCTGATTTTGGCACTTCTGTGCCGTTCTGGTGATCTGCAATACTGTTTTCCATCTTAAATCTTTTAGATGGTGGCAACATCTTGGAGTTCTGAAAAAAAAACAACAACTTTGATTAATTTAAACTGAAACTACTGTTATTTTCCTTACAAGGAGCAGAGTTAGCTGTAGTATTTTAAAGCAGCCTCTTCTCATTGTTAACAGTAAGTTCTGTAAGAAAAAAAAACCCTTCAGCACACACACAGTTTTACTCAGATTCTTTCTGGCTGCATGCTTACCCCCATGTACCGGACATTCTTATTGTTCCCACTAGAAACAGGCGATGCTCCAGGAAGCACCTTCATCTTGTTTACCTCGTCCAGGATCCCTAGAGACCTGGCCACCTGAAACGGGAGTCCAGGAAGGGACAGAGAACCTGTCGCATCACCTGCTGCTCAACTTTTCCAGTCTTCAGGTGCACAGAGAAGCAACGTATGGTCTCACCTCAATGTTCCTGACCTCCACAGGCATGGCTCCACCCTGAGGACTTACGATGTAGTCCTGTGCAGTCTGCCTGACTTGAGCATGCAGAGATTCAAACTCATGGTAAATGTCTGGAAAGCAGCTACAAGCCGACCCTTTGCAGTCCAGCTGAAAGAGACGGAGGACGAAGGTTAGAAATAATTTTTAAAGAACCACAGAGGTGACCTGGCCTGCCTACCTTCTACTGTCTTCAAATATTAATGCAGTCAACTACAAGTCACAAAGAGGAGCAATAGCTTGTGAGATAACAGAAATATGTAGGAAATGTATTATACTCCTTCCATATCCCCAGTAGGTCCTTCTGAGTTTGGTTTTCTTGGAGGTTTCTTCTCATTAAATAAATGTTCCTTTTCAATGTATGTTGCAAAGCATACAGTCATAAAAAATATCAAAAGATATATGTATTAAATATATGTCTGGAAAAAAGTAAACCCAGAGAGACACTAAAAATGAACATTGTTTTACTCATTAAACAAAGAATATTGACATAAATGTGTGATTTAGGATAGACAAGAACCACTGAAGGAAACAACATGAAAACTTCTGCAGAAAACACAGAGCACAAATGGGAGTGAGATCGAGTGAAGTCAGATCGTAGTGATTTTAGGATTTCTCTTTGGCAAAAGACCACGAGCCATTTCTCCTGTTAGCACTAGACGCTCATGTTTGATTTGGTTCTATTTACCCAGAATGCCCTTTGCTGTTGTACGTGTGAATGATTTTAGCCATCGTAAGCTGAAATATTCCTCAAAACAAATAGCAGTTTACTAAATTAAGGAAGGAATATTCAATTATTTCCTATAGTGATTATTGTCACTTTACGTACAATAACTTTAATGTCTGAGTGACTTAATGATGAATATTCATATGTTGGAATTGTAACAGTGATCAATTTTACGATGAACTTCGGGTGCAATTTTCCAGACAAAAACAATGTCTCAGTATTAAAAAAGACTATCAATAATTACTTATATTGCACTCATTCCTTGATAAAAAGTTAATTAAAAGCTAAAATAGACATAAAAAGAGACACAATCAAATTGACCACTTAGGAGCAGTCCGCATGGTGATGGCTGATGGGTCAAAACTAATACTAACAACATGATAGCAAAAACAAACAGGCCATTATTTCTAATAGAAAAGTTTGTGTGTGTTTTTTTTTTCACCTTCGCCAGCAGGAGCTCCCACAGACTTAACATTTTGGTCAAACGAGGAAGAACAGCATCCATCAGTTCTTCATCTTCACACTGCTCCACCAGCTGGAAGCAACAGAATGGTCACAGAAACACGAGTTACACAGCGGGTACTTGTGGAGACGGGTCAGTCCCGTCCTGGAATGGAGCAGCACCCCGTCCTCTGACCTCCTGCAGCCGCAGCTGTCTCCTCTCTGCCTGCTGCCGTGCTGTTACTGGAATGACCCCGAGCTTTGGGGGTCGCCCGCGACGACCAGGTCTGCCCACGAGACCAACGCTCACCTGAGAGAATCAACCACTCTGGTTAACGAAGAACTACCAGGTTCTAAGAAGATGCACCGATCTGATGTCAATATCTGTATTGGTGTTGATATTGGAAAACATTCTAGATGGGATATAGGTGGCAATGTGCTCAATCTATAAAGGCAGATCTATTCAGTCTAGTTCTTTACTTTGTGCTCTGAATGACATCATGCTTTATTTATTTTACATTATAATTAGAATTCCTAATTGCTCTTTCTGAACCATTTGAAAGGTGTTTTGCAGCTATTTTTTTTTTACGTTTGACCAAAATAGTCAACCTGTTGTTTTAGTCAGTTTCATTATTTATTTTACACTGACTGTTCTACTAACAGCACAAATAAAAATTGTGTTCATATGTTTGACCAAGCTTGTGAAGCTATTAGTGAATTTCAGTGAGCTGTAGTGGTGCAGAGTTAGTTAGCAAATTAATTTGTAATTCAGTACATTTATGTCTGCATTTAGAAAATAAACTTTCTAAGTGAATTCAGCTGTTCTTCTGTATCGGATCGGTATCGGCCGATACTAAACCTCAGATATCGGTATCGGCATCTGAGATTTAAAAAAAAGTGGATTGGTGCGTCCTTAGTTTATAACAGAGATGTTTATGGAACAGGCTCCAGTTTCTGACCCAAACATATCAAAATGGCTTCAGTGCAGCTGAATGGATTCCCTACAGCCTGTTAGGACATTAATCCTGTTCAACATTTATGGAAGATTCTTTTAAGCAGAGACTATGCCTGGAGACCAACTAACTGAAATAAACTCCACCAGTTTTTAGAATAATAGTTTTAAAAACTGGTGGAGTCCAGGCAGAATGGTGCCAGCAACCTGCTGAAGGCTGCAAAGCCAGTGAAGCAAATATTATTGCGACTGGATGCATATATTTGAGCGTGGACGTGTAATTAAAGAAAATCCACAATAAATTCAAACTTATGTACCTATTTTTTTAATTTTTTTTATTGTTAATTCATTGAAGCTACTTTTGTATCTTAATCCACTGTGGAAAAAACAGAGACTGAACTGATAAAAAGCCAAAAACTTTGGCTTTTTATCATCAACATCATTCATGTTGATGATGAATGCTTTCCTTACTAGTCATGTCACAATAACACATTTTACTGAACGATAAAGACTCCCAGAAGCAGTGGTGGGAAGTAAAGAAGTACAAGTACTTCGTTAATGTACTTAAATACATTTTTCATGTATCTGTACTTTACTTAAGTATTTTTAATAATGGGTACTTTCTACTTTTACTCCACTACATTTTGCAGTAAGTATCTGGACTTTCTACTTCACTACATTTCTACAAAGTGTCGCGTTACTCGTTACATCCAAGTCGCATTACGCTTTTTGTCCGTTAAAATGTGACGTTCAGGGTTTTAAGGTGGCGCCGTAAAATCCAAGCAATAACGTGACTTAGTGTCTGTTGTCACCCATCGCCTCCACCTTTACTCGCACGCGGAGCTCCAGACATGCGCAGTGGTTTCCTCTGAGCGGGAGAAGACGTCTGTCTAATCGTCAGTAATGTAATAGCGTTGCATAAATCATAGATATGGCAACATGTAAAATCAGCAGCGCTTCGCTTTCACAGACGGTGGGGACTTCGTCCAACTTTTAGCGTCACTTGGAAGGACAGCTTAAAGAAAGGTAAGCTCCGTGGACGTGATGCTAGCAAAGCTAGCTGTACAGAGACACATGTTGCATCTGCGATGAAAAAAAAGTTGTCACTCATGCGCTTAATTATTGTGTGGAGGTGTTGACGGATGTGTCGCAAATATGGGACAACGCTGTGATATGACATTCAGGAACGATCCGTTTCTTCTGGACGGATCTTTACTAAATCCTATAGGACTGAAGCGTCACTGAGAGCCGTTCTTTGTTCTTGTAATGCTCTGTGAACACTGCAGTAGCTATTATTTCATTTCATTAAAAAAAATTATATATATATAATTGGCGAATAAATAAAACAACAACGTAAGAACACAGAGCATGCTCATTGCTCTTTCTTTTCTTCTCCTGTTATGGTGGCAGACGTTGCAGCAGGAGGGAGGATGAAAACAGTCACCTCCTTCTGCTTGGTTATTTCTTCCTTATTGCGCCTTGGACAGTGTTCATAGTTGAGCGTTGCTTACCGTTTATTGCTATGTTTAATGGTGCAGACAGTTGTGGTTTCTGACATTGGCAATATGGGCAACCGCCCAGGGCGTTATTTTTTTTTTTAGGGATGGCAAGAGACCTCTGCGGATTGTGGCACAGAGATGAAAGCAAAACAGAATGAAGAAGAGTTTGAATTGATACTGGTTAAATTTATTTCAGCTCTAAGTATTTAATATCTAGGTGTTTTTATGGGAATGTGGATCTTTCAGATCAATTTGAGAAGCAATTTTGACAGGTGCACTTCATTTTATTGTGTCATGTAGTGCAGGGTGCTGGTCTTGGTCTTGATTTGGTCTCAGGTTCGGTGGTCTAGACTACAACTCTGCTACGTGGCTCCTTGGTTCCATGTCCTCCACTGCCCACCCTTTCAGTTGGATTTCTTTCAAAAATAAATCCCAGTAGTGGCAAAAAAAGTGAAGTTCATAATATGGTAGGACAGGAGACAAGATGTTTCCATGCCTGAAATTATGATGCATAGAATCACATATCTAAGTCTAAGCTATGTTACAGAGTAAACACAATAAAAACATGCTTTATCTGTGGGATTGTTCATTAAAATGGCACATTTCTAATGTATTAAAATTAAATACAATCGGTTCACCTAATAATATTAGCGATCAGGTAATGCATTCAGCAAGTACTTTTACTTTTAATACTTAAGTATTTTTAAAAGCCAAAACATTTTTACTTTTACTTAAGTAAAATGTTAATGTGGTACTTTTACTTGAGTACATTTTTGTCTGTGTATTTGTACTTTTACTTAAGTACATTTTTAGAGTACTTTCTCCACCACTGCCCAGAAGATATTGTAATAAACAATAACGTTATCTTAAGATCATTTTCAAGTCATTGCTTAATAATGTGAGGAAACTTTCTGAAAGATCAATAACCTTTAAATTATAATCAACATTTAACACTGGAACTGGATGCCATTTCAAATATACAGCATAAAGAGAAAACACTGAGGTAGAATGAACCTTGGCTTTAAGCAAACCAACCTTAGGAGGAGGTCCAAGTGATCGACCTCGTCCCCTGCCTCTTCCTCTTCCTCTGCCCCTCCCTCGCCCTCTTCCTCTCCCTCGCCCTCTGGGGCGACCTGGGCCCCGGTAATGGAGGCTGGTGAGTCCTTCAGCTGCCAGGCCGTCGTCTCCCTGAAGACAAGCAGAGTGAGCCTTTAGAGGCAGAGCACAGCAAAACTGACACATTCTGTAGATTCTTCATTCAACTACTTAAGCTTATTTTATGCGATATTATAAACGCATCTAAACAAGTCTAAAGAAATAAATAATCCAATTCCTATTTTAAATGGATAAAAAAAATGAAAATTTTATTGTCTAAAATGTAATAAGGTAGGGTTACTTTTAGGGCTGCACCGACTGCCTGACCTGCTGATTCCAATTTTGGATGATGTCAAATTTTTGATCTGAAATGTTGCTCAATATAGCAAGAAAGTCGCTGAGTTGGCAACAGTGGGGTGACTACTGTTGATTGGTAATTATTGTTTGGCTTAACCAATTAACAACTGGATAGCAAAAGATGCTTGATAGATTTTTTTTTCAGACAAAGTTTGTTTTTTACATAATGTGTTGATTATTTTTTGAAATAATAATTTAGTATAGATTATTAATTTAGAACAGATTTACTGACAATTTTTTTAAATCTTAAATGCAAAATGTTTATATTTTTGGCTTAGCTTTTTTGTATGTTGCCATTTCAGTAAATGGCCACTTCTGGTTTAATCGATCACTGAATTAGTTGATGATTATTTCAACAAATCGATTAATCATTGGTATTTCAATTAATCGTTTCAACCCCTCCAATTATTCACTGAGCGGTCTGAAATCAAAACCTAAACTCAAGAGCTGAAACCACGTAGCTCTCAGCTCTGACAGGTAAAACGGTGTCTCACACTGTTTGTTGTCATGGCAGCAGGTTTCTCCTCCTCTTCCTCCTCTTGTTCTTCTTCCTCCTCCTCCTCTTCCTCCTCCTCAGTGACAGCCTCCTCTACCTTCTGGTCCACTCTGCTCTGGCCGGGTTCTGGTGCGCCGCTGGCTGTGACCCCGGTGAGGTCGGGCTCTCCGTGGGTGGGGTTCAGCTTGTAGTGGCGGTTCAAGCCACCGGGGCCGATGTAGGCCTTATCGCAGGTCTGACAGCGGTGGCAGCGCGACTTGAGGCTGTAGCTGAGAGACGAGGGGCTGCTGGAGCCCGGCCCGTCCCGCTTGGCGTTCTCCTCCTCCTCCACGCTCATGTCGGAGTAGTCGTCTGAGTCGGACTGGTGGCTCTCCGCCAGGTCCTCCGTCTTGATGAACTTGTAGTCTTTAGCTTTGTACTTGGGTGGCCTGGACACCCGACCCGATCGGGTTTGGACCTTCAGGGCTTTCCTCTCTCTTTTCTTTGCTTTCTTCTTCTCCTCTTTTTCTCGTTTTTTTTCCTTGACGATAGAGGTTGCCGTGGGAAGCCTGGGGGCGACGGTTAGGGTGGTGGGTTGCCGTGGAGTTGCGGGGATGACCGGGGTCGCTTTAACTGGGACTTTCCCAGCAGTAGTGGCCGTCCCGTTGTGCTGTGTCTTAATCAGAGGAATGCTGATGGTTTTAGTGACGGGAGCGGCAGGGGGCTTGCTGCTGGGAGGGGGCGGGTCTTTAACTGGGGTGGCAGCTGCCACTCTGACAGTAGGAAGGGTAGGTTTCTGACCCAGACTGGAGGAAGCAGTTGCTATGGTTGCTGGGCCCGTCACCTTGTGGACCAAGGGGAGCAGAGAGCCCACCACAGGAGTGGCGTTTTGTAGCACCAACTGGATCTGGGGTTCTCCTGGGTTCTGCTGCAGCAGGATCTGCTGACCCTGCTGACCTACCACAGACTGCAGGTGGATGATCTGTGCGTTGCCCAGGCCGCTGCTGGCAGACAGCTTCACCTGCGGGTGGCTGATAGCCACGGTCTTCTGCTGCAGACTCACACAAGAATTCAGGTCCTGTTTGGGAGGAACTTGGATCTGGATTCGCGTTGGTTCTGCCTGGAAAGACAAAAAAAAAAAAACAAAAAAAACAAGTTGAAATTCAGATCTGATTTCAGAAATTGTAAAACTCTCCCTGTAATGGGGCAGAGGTGTGAGGATAAAAACCCAACTGAACAACTGCAGCATGTCTCCTTTAGTCATTTACTCACAATGTGGACAGACATCAAATCCCACAATAGAACATTATTATGGAAGAGGCTTAAGGTCACTGACAAGTAAAAAGATCAAAATGGTCAGAGAGTTAAACTGATATATTTTCAATTGATCTTGTTTACAAAAATGTGAGGTTTAGGAACACTGGGAAAAAATCATTTCATCTGAACTTTCTGAAGGCAAGAAAAAAGACAGAATTTTGAGGAAAAAAAATAATACTGAGCTAATACTTTTGAGCACTAGCAAATTGGGCAAAAAAAATTAAAGTTAAAAAAAAATCAGAATTTTGAGAAAATCTGATTTTGGAGAAAAGTGAAAATTTAAAAGAAAATATCAGCATTTTTAAGAAAAAAAATATATATTTTTTTCAGTGGCACTGAACCCGTTCTGTAAAAATTGTATATTTTGGGCAATGGTGCCCATCCACATTTTGAGTTTGTGAGCTACGATATCGCCTGCAGAGGACAAACGGAGATGTGTTGTAGATGCACACACCTCTGTGCAGAATGTTACAGTTTTTGTTCATGTTCAGAGACAGCTGTGTTTTCAGAAATTCATTTTAGTACAAACATGTTGTTAATGCATTTAAATTTTCAGCATTTTATAAAAACACTAAAAAGTATTTTGTCATCAAAATCAGAAACAAGAATAGACCCACAAAGATCAGTGCATATCTATTGCATAGAGTGATCATTTCTATTACAGATATGTGTAATACTTTTATAGAATGTTTGTTGTCGTATCCAATAGTTTGGTTTCTACATCCTGTATGTTCTGTACTTTGCTATTTGGGTTCCACTTCAGTCCCTGTTGTGTAGAAAAACATCCGTTGTTGTCTTTGGTTGATCAGTTAGAAACCAAAACAATCTGCAGCATTTCTCTTTTATCTGTTATGTTCATTAAAAAAAGAAAGGAGAAATCAGTCCAAAACAATGCCTGTTTCTCTTAAAGACACACTGTACGTGTTCTGTTTTTAGTAAAATAAGAAAGCTACAATCTATTTCATTTGCATTTTTCTTTGATATTTACATTGTAAAATGTTTCATGGAAAACCATGAAAGTGATTGGGTAGAACGAGGCCACAACACTTTGATGCATAACCTGGGATAATCTTGTAACACCTCTATTGTGTTGATAGAAAACTATTTCCTCTATCAAACAACCTGCAGTATATATATATTTTTTTTCTTTTGTGTCATTGTCCTTAAAAAAATTCTAAGTTGTATAAAATCAGAATGAGCTTAGACCGAACAGAAATCTGTACCAACCATGAAATCCAGATCAGTGCATCTCGACTCACTTCTATGTGATTCCTGGTTCAGATTACTGGTCGGGTTGTAGGCTGCAGAATCCTAATCAAGATGAACGAATCCTTCATATCTAACTCACCTGGATTAAAGTGTTGGACTGCAAAGCGACCTGTTGAGCCACACTTTTCAGCTGGGTGGAAGCATTATTCTGAGGGCTGATCTTTAGGTTCTGTGGGGAAAGCTGGACCTGCTTCTGCTGACCCTTCACATGCTGCAGGTTCTCCTGAGGCACCTGGACCTGGTTCTGGGACTTGGTGACCTGGTTAATGACCTGCTGCAGCTGACTCGGATCCAGAGCCGTCTTTTGGGCCGGGGCCGGTTTGACCAGCTGGCTGTGCTGGAGCAGCTGGACGGCCTCGGTGTCGGAGACCTGCACGATCTGCTGCTTGGTGAGCTGCTGCAGCACCGCTTGCTGCTCCTCAACCGTCAGCCCGGTGCCCTCCACCAGGCTGCCGTCAGGCTGCACGTAGATGATGGTGGTGTTGGCCAGATCGGCAAACTCTGCGCCCACCAGCATGCGCTGCTCCACCTGGCAGGTTTCTGCTTCACTCGGGGGCTGACCGCCATCCGCACAGGACCCGGGCTCTGCACTCTCTGCAGGCTGATCGCACTGGGCGACGAGGAAAGTCGAACCTTTCTCCTCGGGCTGTAAGATCTGGACGGCAGGCTGGACTGATAAAGGCTCCACGGGCTGCGTGTCTGGCTTAACGGCGGGCTCAGAGTCTGTCCCCGGCGGCTCCGCCACTGTTATTGTTCCAATAGCTCCGCTGTCACCCTCGTTGTCCGCCATTTTAGCTTTGGGGTTAACAGTTAGCTTTGACTAGGGGCCTTGATACTGTTTACCGTATCTCCAGAATATATCACTAAATAAAAAGTTATTTATAAAACCAGCGTGCGCTGGTAGATAAAACTCTCCGCGGGAATGAATGGCGACATTTAGAGCAGCGGTGAAATCGCTGGAAGGCAAGTATTAGCGGGAGGAGTTTTGAACTAGCCTAGCTTAACCCTCCGCGGCAGCTGTAGCGCATGTAACCCGGACCGGAACTACCAACGGACCGGATTCACAAGGTTCTGTCTTAATTATGGCATGAAAAAAGAATTATTCACGCTATAATGATATGTCATATCATTATGATTGTGACGATTATTATAATAAAAAATAAAAATCGTAATAACAACGATTATTATTGTTGTTATTATTATTATTATTATTATTATTATTATTATTATTATTATTATTATTATTACGTAAATCAAGGCAAAAACAAATCCATATTGGCAAGTGAAAATTCAAAAATTGCTCCTGAAGTGTCTGAGCTTAACAGAACCCTGAGACGTTTACACTTGAAAATAAGTAAATACAATTAATATTTTTATTATTATTATTATTATTATTATTATTATTACTTAAGTAACATAGAGAAAAAAGTTGCTAAGTCGAATTAAGATTAAAACACAGTATCAATAACTTTCACAAGAAAGTTTTTATATTCATTTATCTATTCATTTTGTTCTTAATTTATATTAGTTGAAGAACGAAGAAGGTGCGATAGACAGGTTCAGTGTGGAACTGTGGGGAAAGAGTTTAAATGGAAGGATGAATCCAGTTTCCTGGTTTTCCGATTAGCCATTCCGAACGACGTCATTCATTTTCTAAATTCTATGACAATGATGGAAATATATAAATAAATAAATAAAAATATATAAGAAAGAGCAGACCCATTTCTTAGATAAGCTGTTTGACAATTTGAAAGATGGAATCTACAAAAATAAAACAGAGCAGAGACGCGGATGTTTTCGCGTGTGGCCTGTAGGAGGCGTAGTTTGACGGTCTCGTTCAGATAGCTCCTGTAAATGCTGGGCGATGGCACCTGTCCGCACTTTGAAATAAAGTCGAAGCAGGATTACAAGGATCAACATCTGGGTCCATCCTTCGCCAGGCTGAGGTCCCAGTAGGTATCATGCTCTTTCTCCTCCTGCTGTCATTATTCTGCTCTGTTTACTGGAGTTGCTGCTTCAGATGATGCTAGCTAGCCGTCGCTAGCAGCTTTTTAAACAGCACCATGTTTGGTATTTTTTATATTTGTTATTGCGTCACTTTCTTTTTTTATTCATTGTGAATAGTCATATTGTCCTACAGCGCTTAGAGCTCATATTACCCTACCAGGGCGCCGCAAGGACAGTCCAACAGTTCACCCCATCACACATGTAAACACTTCAATATCTGGTCTGGAATACGTCTAATATACAGTATGCTGTATATTAGACAGATAGGATTGTTTGGTTCGGGGTGTGCCGGAGTGATTGTTGTCCATATTTAATTAAGCATGCACATTTCTGGGTTTTATTTTCACCAGGCTGGTCGTTAACGCCCCCTGTGTTATGCTGCATTCCGTTTACCTTGGAAAACGGAACTCGGGTCTCGATATACCTTGACGACCGGATACCTTTGGTTCAGCTGAAAGTCTGGAAAGTTTTGGGATTTATTTATCGCAACAAGCTGATAGCTGTTTATTCCTGGGCTCATACCATTTCAGCCAACCGAGGCTGAAGAGTGACTGATTTAATGAGCTATTAAAATACAAACTATCAGAGTGCAAATGTTGTTATCGCTACCTTTAATGGGGCAGCCATGTTGAATTTTCTTTTGGTGAGGAACCCTCCACTTTCCAAGCAATTATAAATACAGGGATTCTTCTCATTGATTTTTCATACATGAATCTGGAAATTTCAACTCCAAAGTGCGAATAACACCATTACAGTAATGAAATCTAGTGCTGAGAACAGAGATCCTAATTTCACATGAATTTCCACTGTCCATTCATATGAAATTAATTTAACTGTCTTCCAAAACAGACTTCAGGAAAATAGCTGCACTTTAAACCTGATTCCTTGATTTTTAATATTTTTATTTAGTACTTTTATTTTAGTACTGCAGAATTTTTAGTTTTCTCTCTGGAACAAAAAACATTTCATCTTCAGACATGACATTGACCAGTACATTTATACATATTCAAAAAGAAAAAGTTTCGGTTTGTCATAGGAGACAAAATGATGACACAACAATGTGGTTCTAATTTTATTTTTGCTCAATTCTTTAACAGTATGGATACAATCCAAGAAAAAAAAGTATGGTAACACTTTATTTGAAAGGGGTTGAATAAGACTGTCATGACACTGTCATAAACATGACATAACACCTGTCATGAACATGAATAAGTCTTCATGAATATTTATGACTGTTGTCATAAAGCGTCATTCGGTAAATTATGACACTTTTAATACAAAGTTGACATTATTCAAAATGTCTCTGTTATGACAACTTGACATTTACCAAGAAATCATTACTGTTATAAATTTGTTATAAAAGTATTACTGATTGCACTTTAAAAATTAGGTATATTTATGTTATTAAAGGTAAAGTTTAAACAGTAATGATTTCCTGGTTAATGTCAAGTTGTCATCAATAAGAATTGACGCAGTGAGCTGGACGCAGTAGGCATGAGGTGGCGGAGATGGAGAGAGGGCAATAGAGAGCGATGGCTGCCCTTAATGGACAGAAACCTCGAGGAGAGCTGGATCTGCTTTGGTGTGCTGGGAGTTAAGAGGTGTAGAGAGCGAGATGATGCAGACAAACACATTAAGTACTGGACCAGCCACACTTCCTGTGGCAAAACCCCCGAAGGACACAGAGGGTTGGTGCATACAGAACCTGGTTTACAGACTTAACTCAAAATATCTTTTTAGTTTCATTGGTTAGTTCCAGGACCTTTAGATTTTTATCTTAAAATTTGAATCAAGGCGTAAAATAATTTAGTGTCACTGCATGGAACACACCCAACAAACAGATCTGACCTGCCTCAGAGTCACTCTGAACGACCCTTCAGGACACCCTGTGGCTGTCCTGGAGAGGTCCAGGCAGAGACTGAACATCTGTGGAGAGATCAGGAGACAGTTTGGCCACCAACGTTTCCCAAACTGAGAGAGCTGACAGATTCTGCAGAGAGGCCTGCATGGAACTGTCCAAAGATGGCTGGGCATCACATTCAACAAGACTTGAGTCTGTAATTGCTGCCAAAGGTGGATTAATTGTTAAATAAAGGCTGTGATTTACATGTCTGTTTATTTTATTTTATGATTATAGGGCATTGTGTTGAGTTTTCTTAAGCAGCAGTATTATTTGTTTTCGAGGCACATAGTGCCATATTATAACACAATCAAGTAACAATGCTACCTTCAGTTAAAGAAATGTATATCAAACGTAATTAAAAAGAAAGTTGACTTTGTAATTTAACGCCTTGAAATTAGGCCTCTGTCTCTTTAAGAAACTCCTGCTCTTTCTGACACCCTGCCTTCAGGAAGTCACCACAACATGGTTCCTCCACTAACCCTTTAACAACACCCATTTTGCACAGCTGAATGGTTGCCATGTAAGACTTGAGGATTTCTCAAACATGCATAAAAGATTCAAGGTGACATTCTAGGTTTGCTTTTTATGAGGGAATAATATATAACATGATGTAAAGCTAAAAAAAGTTGATTTTACATAATACTGCCCCTTTAAGGGAAAATGAATTGAATCCATCTGTGAAACACTATGAGGACTTCCTGGATGAATGAGACATGTCAGAGTTTGGTTATTGGTTTTTATTTTACGCTTTGTAAAATCTCAACTGCTAACGTGGTCCCATGTTCCTCAGAGCCCCTCTGCTCCCTCTGATTTGGCCAGTAATAAATTTTACTGAAGAAAAAAACTTCTTAAGCACACTTTATGTTTTGGTGTGTAAGTACTGTATACTGCATCAATAACATTCAGGTTTTTGTGTTTAGGTCTGAAATGATTACCAGGAGCTGCTGAGTCATCCCCAGGGAGAACCATGACAACGCAGCCAGCCTCAGCTTCCATCCTGAGGGAGTTCTGTCCGCTGTACTACCTGCTGAATGCCATCCCTGCCAAGGTACCGACCCAAAACTCACAGATGCTAAAGCAGGGCATCAGTGTCATGGCTGAACATCTGCTCAATTCCTCTACAGTTTTTTACATGAAGCCTTAAAATTTCTTCACAACTCAACTCAGGTTTAAATTCAAATTCAAAATTACTTTATAATCTGGACTTTCCCAAATTTGATTGATTAAAAAAAAAAAAAGAACAACAACAAAAAAAACTTTATTTCACCAGGTGAGATAAGAACAATTTTTTATTTGCAATAACAACCTGGGAGGGGGAGAAGAATACATGAGATCCAGCAGCACATTTTACAGTAAACAGCAAACATTAGCAACACTTTTGAAATCATGAAACAGTAAAAACATTACAGAGACAAGAGCAAAGGGTAAAATACAGTTTTTAGCAGGTTTCAGACGGCATCCTCTTTAAAATACATTTAAAAGTTGCGTGATGATACGACGGTGCTCAGCTTTAATACTTTGTGAAGTGCAAAGTTTTGAAGTCCAAATTCAAAGGTACTGTTTTATTATTTTATTCAAAGGTAAAATAATTTTTCCTTAGTATGTAAACTGATAAAAGTTTAAAAAGTTCCTGAAAACATCACTCTGTCATTATTCTGGAAATCAACAAATTCAATTTCATCAGTTACAAAGGTGACTGGTTGGGTGTAATTGGTGTGTTTTTTTGTTGTTTTTTTAATGAATGCTCCTGTGTGCGTGTGTGTGTGTGCGTGTGTGTGTGTGTGTGTGTAGGTGCAGCGGGGCTTCAGGTCTGTGCTGGTCTACCTGACAGCTCTGGACAGCAGCTCAGACTTCCTGGCGGTGGGCAGCAGCATCGGCATGCTGTACCTTTACTGTCGTCGCATTGCACATATGAACAAGTACAGCATGGAGGTGAGAGCGCCCTCTATGTTGTCTTCCATCAGTCCACAGTCATTCATTTTCAAAAAGTCACAAACCGTATTTGGAAGCTTTTATGATCAAATCTCCCCCACATTCCTCTGCAGGAATTTTCACAGCCACTGAAAATTTCCACATTTTGTAACGTTGCAACCACTAACCTCATTTTATTTCATTGGGATTTTATATAGCTCAAAAATATGTTTTCATTTTTTTTTTCTTAAATAAAAGTGTATTTTAAAAATACACTTTTATTTTAACTGTATCATGTAATCGTATTTAGTGCCCGGAGAAAATACTTTTAGTTTTCCTGTTTTAAACTTCAAATATTCTGGGGAATTTCTCCACCTGCTTTTTAAATCTAGAGATTTACATTTCTGTCTGCAAAGTAGCAGACAGAACGGGCTATTTTGCAGACATAATTGCCCTGCATAATAGCAGACATAATAACTGAAATCTGAAGTCTTGCCACAGATTTCAGTTCTGGACTTTGATTGGGCCATTCTAATACATGGCATAGCAGATTTTTGAGGGGGCCCCGTAGATTTTTCTTTTCTGTTTTGTTCTTTTCTTTCATGAATCCATGTTTTGTAAACATTGTTCTTTATATACATTTTATAAACCCAAATTAGGTGAGTTTTATTAATGTCTCGGGACTTTTATGAATATAAACAATATTCCTGTTTTGGAAAGTTATTAAGTTATAATTGATTTCTTAGGGAACAACATATTATTGTTTGGGGATGTATTAAGCCTGCCACGGATAAATTAAACTACCTAATAATTTACTATAGTTTGCTTTAATAAAATAATTTCTCCTTTGTGACTAGGGCACCAAATCAGACTCCAGCCCAGGGGCCACATCCGTATAAATCGGGCCCTGGCTGCTGCAGGTTTACTGAGATCACTTCACACACAGCTGGACTCTGTTTACTGAAGGCAGCTGGTCATAATAGATTTTATTCAGGCACAGCAGAATAAATGGGGCTCACCACACTTTTCAGATTTTTATTTGTAAAAGGATATTGATGCCAAGCATTACTTTCCTCTCTCTTAAAGAGCTAGCTCTTCTTTGTGTTGATCTATCTCATCGAATCCCAAATAAAATCTGTTGAAGTCGGTTGTTGTATAACTCAATAAAACCTGAAACGGGTCAGCCGGTCTGAGTATTCTTGCGAGGCGCTGCAGTTCTCATGGTGTGTCTGCGTCCGACAGGGAAAATGTGACGCGATCACCGCAGTGAAACTGCTCAGCTGTTTTGATGACCTGGTGGCTGCTGGAACAGCTTCTGGTCGGGTTGTGGTCTTCCAGCTGGTGTCCCCGCTCCCTGGGCGCAACAAACAGGTTGGCTCGTGCACATCTGTCCTCTCTGCAGCCTGCCTGTCGTCATGCGACCGCAGCTCACTGATCTGTTCTGGTCGCAGCTCAGGCGTTTCGATGTTGTCAGCCTCCATAAAGGCTCCGTCACCTCGTTGACCTGGAGCGCCAACGGAATGAAGCTGTTCTCCGGAGACGATAAAGGTCGGGTTGTGTTCTCTGCTCTGGACCTGGACCAGGTAGAATGCAGGGTGACGTGGGACTGTTTGCCCCTCCTGTGAGACACGCTGTCTAACTGTGAGTGTGTGCAGGGGGTGTGTAAGCCAGTGCTGCTGCTAGAGGAGCCGTCAGGTGTGGTTCAGATGGAATACAGACACCAGGTGCTGCTGGTCTCGACGCAGCAGAGGTCCGTGCTTTACTGTACGCAGAAGCAGGAAGTGTTGCAGCTGGGCACCAAACCCCGAAAGAGGTACGCCACTCTCACTCGTTCTTTACATAGAGCTCCCTCTAGAGGTGCACTGATTGCTGTTTTCTGGTCAATTACAGATCTTTAAAGGGGCAGTATTATGTATTTTACAGCTACATAATGCCTCTTTATAGCATAATAAAGTAACTGTTACTTTCAGTTGTTATAAAAACAATGCTATACATATCAAACATAACTTAAAATAAATTAACTTTACAACTTAACACCTTGAAATTGATCCTTTATCTCTTTAAGAAGCTCCTCTTCTTTCTGACACTCTACCATCAGCGTGACATCACAACAATTCTCCACCATTATGCCATTTACAACCAACCAACTAGATCCTAATGATGAACTCAGCAGAGGTGCATATCCACCAGGTGTTTGCTAATAGCTCCTACTGCTAGTCTGGAGGAGCTGAGTGGGGAGGGCTGATCTGTGGGGCGGAGTCTCAGCTGCAGGCTGAAGCTCCAAGGAGGAGCTTTGGGTAAAGAGGTGGAACTTTATGAGAGAAAGGATGAATGGTTGCCATGGGAGATTGAAGGATTCCTGGAACATTCATGAAAGAATCAAAGCAATACTCCAGGTGTATGTTTGATGCCAATTTCGATTTTGGCTGATACTGATTTTTTCTTTTGTCTGACAAGTTGCTAAGTTTGCAACAGTGGGGTGACTATTGTTAGCCGCACGACCTGGTGGGTGTTTCTGTCGGTCAGTCTGTCTCACTGCAGGGCAAAAGAGGACAGTGGCAGGTTTTCAGCTCTTTACAGAGGTAGATAACATCAGTTTCAACCGATTACCGATCTCCCAAAATTAAGGAAATCCGGAGACATTTCTTTCTTTCTTTTTTTTTTTTTGGCTGGTCAATTTATCGGTGCACCCCTACCTATCATCCATTAAACAACCAGTTCAGGTAGCGGCGGTGATGGTGTGTTTTTCTGCTGTCTCAGAACCGGCAGGTTTGGCGCTTGCTTTCTGCCGGCTCTTTGTAAGCAGAGCGACCTGCAGGTGTACGCTGCCCGACCCGGACTCAGGCTGTGGAGGTCTAACGTTAGAGGAGAGGTGGAGGAGACTCGACTACTCAAGTCCTTTTTTGACAAACAGGTATACACAGAACCTTCCTCTAAGGAAATACATTTGATACACTTGCAGGGAAAGTTGGTTCAACAGAGAATTGACTCATAGAGGCTGGATATTAATTCACACCACATATTTTTGTTTGTAAAAATGTCTAAAACCATCATTATGACCAATTTATATTGGTCTGTCACAAACAGTCTGAAATGCACTGCGGTTTGTGGTTGTAAATGTGACAAGTAGTCTACAGAATTCCTGTTCCTGTCTCCCTTCCTGTCCACCGCTCCGTCCCAGATCCCTCAGTTTGAGCTGTTTCCACGCCCCGGTCCAGTTGGAGCGTACCGTCCAGCAGACCGGCAGCTTGGACTGCTCAGCTGTTTCTTCAGAGAGGGCTGGATTCTCAGCTGGAATGAATACAGCATCTACGTGTTTGACTGTCTCAACGAGGTAGTGTGTTCATCTACTGCATATTCTTTAGTTTCTATGTAATTCAATTGACTGCGATCAGAGCTCAGAGTACAACGACTATGTAAGAACCCAGTAGATAGTAGAGATGCATCGATCCATAACATCGGTATCAGTCTCAATATTGACAAACATTCTAGATCGTTTATCAGTGACAATGTGCCTGATCCATAAAGGCAGATCTAGTCAGTCTAATTCTTTGCTTTGTGCTCTTATTTATTTTATATTATATTTTGAATTCCTAATTGCTCTTTCTGAACCATTTGAAAGAAGGTTTGTTTCAGTTTATTTTTACATATTTTACCAAAGTAGTGAAACTATTGTTTTTTGTCAGTTTCAGTTCTACTCCTAATTTCACTGCCTGAACAATATAAAGCTGCTTTTCCTTGTCTGACCAAGCTTGTGAGGCTTGGTCAGACAAGTAATTCAGTGCCTTTATGTCTGTGTTTAAAAACAGAAACATTTTAAATTAATTCAGCTGATTTTCTGTATCGGATTGGTATCACTCAGTACTAATGCTCAGATATCGGTATCGATATCGGAAGTGACAAAACTGGATCAGTGCGTCCCTAGTAATGATGCCAGATCTGCGTTTGTTAAAGTATTTCTTTGCATTCATTGTTAAAAAGATGATTGTTCATTTTGTCACCATTGAAAAATAATCAAATGAAACCTTTTCTGCTGGTCCCATAAGATCACAAACAAACAAAAATGTTGACTTTAGTAACCATATTGCTTAAATCAGTGAAATGGAAATCAGGGTGTCTGGATATCAGTTTATTCCAGATCTAGTACTTTACTTTAAATATTTGCTGATGAAAAGTAGTTAATAAGTTGGTAGTTATGTTTCACACAATAAGTTTTAAAACACATTTACTTTATTCAGAACAGGCTGACTCTTCTTTCTTGTTGTAGACATTTAAATAAATAAAACAAAATAAAAGTTAAATAAATCTACCCATTGAGTTACAGCCACTCTTAGGGGGAAAATCAAATACAACAGTGGTATCTGTTCAGAGGATCGAGTTGCTTTTACAAGGATGAGTACTTGACGCTGGTATCGGCCCAATGCCAGTATCAGGACACCACTAACAGAAACATGGATGAGTAGAAGAAGTGTTACAATTTCTGAAGGAAATTTGTAGTTTCACAGTTGCTGGCAATGGAAAAGTTGAAGATAGATCAATGAAGGATTGGAAATACTACAGAGAAGAAAGTAGCTCGATATAATTGACTGTCCAAAAGCTTTCTTTTCTAGTTACCATGGTGATGTTTTACCTTCATACTTTTAACAAACCCCCAGACAGATTTGTCGGGAATTACTGCTGCATTTGCAGTTTTGGAACCTGAAGGCTTCCCTCCTTACCTCAGTGTGACATTTGAGTTCCCTGTTTAAAATGTGAGCTGCAAACCTCTGGCTTTCTCCCAGAATTCTCATCATCTCATTATCATGTCAGGTTGAGGTTTTTTGGGTTATTTTCCATTTTTTGTTATTGGTCAAAACTCAGGGAACTGTATTCTTGATGAGCTGTTAACTTCTTTATGTATTTGTACAAACACCCCAAAGACACAATGCAGCATACTGATGTCCTGAGGAAGAAAGCATGCTCCAGTTTTTCTGTTTCTTCCTTTGACAGAAATCCTTTAATTCTGACAGCCAGTAGGCTCAGATAGAAAAGTCTTGAAGTCAACGTATGAGTCAGGATGAGCTGGAGAAGATTCTGGCCTATTACCTCATTTATGTAATGGACAAACTCCCACAGTGATCATGTGTCATCACATGATCCTAATTGAATAGGATCATGTGATGACACAGATACATAAAGCTGTATGTCATCATCATAAGTATGGTAAGACACCCTCGCAGCTACGGAGAGCATAGTTACTAAATTAAAATGGGCCCAGATAGAAGCTTGGAGGAACCCCATATGGGACCCTGTTTGCATTTATTCATATCTGTCATATAAAACAAACTAGTTCTGGTCTGCCAGATAAGATTTCAACCAGTTCAGCAGAGGATCACCCAGTTGCAGAATCATTTCCTCTTTGTTCATCAGCATGTCATAGCAGCACTGAGATCTACTAGAAAAAGTGCCTCAAACTGGAATTAAATCAAAGTATTTTATTGTGACTATTATTGTATCTTAAAGAATTGAAGAGACAATTCATCTTTGAAACAGAAAACATTGTATTTAAACACAAGTTGTGGTTTTGTTTGGCTCTTTAAGGTTATAATCGGTTGTCTGGAAAGCAGCGGAGATATTGTGTCTGTTTCATCTTGTGAAAATGAAATCTTCGTCCTGAAAGGAGACAGAGAGATTGTCCGTCTGTCCAGCAATCCAGAGGGAATCTCCTCAAACCGTGAGCACTGCTTACTCTGCCACAGATAGCCTCTACTGGTGGCAGCACAAACCAACAACTACAACTTCTCTGTTTCCCTTTATTACCAGTGCTGCCAGGTTACCTGCCTTCACCACTGACCACACCCACAATTCTCCAGCCAACTGGGTCAGTGGAAATAGTCCAGCCAATCAGAACAATGGCCATCATCACAGAAGATGGGGGCAAAGAGGAGGCAGGAGGGAGCGAGAAGCTCTCTGAGGAAGGAACAGATGAAGAGGAGGAAGAGGAAGGAGTGGAAGAAGTTGAAGAGGCGGTGGAGCAGGACAGCCCGCTAAAGGTAACGTTATCATAGAGCAGATAGAAAAACAGAAAGGTATGCCCTTATGTCTTACCATCTTCAACATAGAGCTTTTAAAACCACAAAAAAAGAAAAACAATCTGAATATATGGAATATTTTCCATAAAAACACTTTGAACATTAAGTTTAAGCTATACTTCCCCGATATTCATTATTTCTACCTACTTATAGGTTCTCAGAACATGGAAAAACCAAAACAGTTTTAGCAAATAATAATTTAAATAACACATTGCTTGCATTGAGAGTCACTTCAATAAATCAGTACTTATGAGGAATTTTACCAAGTGGAGTTACTCATTAAAACTTGTTTTCATTTAGAGTCTTAAGTTGTTGTAAAGATCAGTGACATTGAACCAAACTCATATCTAAACATTTGAATCTTAGTTTGACTTCTATGGGTCTCAGCAGTTTGTTTACTGAAAAAGACAGTATTATCACATTGTGCATTGTGTTATGTAGTGCTATGTTTGATGTGCATTGCCACTTACTAGTCATTTTTGGTCTTGCAGCTTAAACACATTAAAAACTTTTTAAACCAGATTTTATGTTACATTTCACTGTAACATTGTTGACCCCTCCAAAAACTGCTCTTAAGGAATTTGCCTGTTTATTGCCCCCCCAATAATGAGATGAGCTTTCCTCCCTTGGTCCCATCAAATAAAATTTATTTTTATATTATATATCTCTCCAAAGTCTGTCTGAAGGTCCAGACATTTCATGATAAAAGCTTATCATGAAAGTAATGAGAGAATAGTGTGAAAATGAATCACATTAAGCCTTCAATTGGAAGCTGAATAATAACTCTTTTGGATCTAGTCACTAGTTTCTGACTCAGGGCAGCTGAAACTATCCTTTTCCTTCTTCACAAATGTCCACTACTACTGTGTGTTCATGTGTCACATAAAAGCCCAATAAAATGTAGGCAGCAGGTACAAGAATATACTTTTTGTATATGAGGGCCATTTTGTCTGTCTTCTCAGGTGATGGAGTCCAGCCAGCCATCCACTTTGTTCAGCAGCTCTCGCTTCCGCAGCAGCTCTGTCACCACGTGGGACAGCCTGAGCCCAGCCACTCCGGTAAGCACTCCGCTTGAACTGAGCTCCAGGCGCTACAGTGCCCCTATTGACCAGGAGAGGATGCAGCAGGAGCTGGTGGTCAAACCCATCAGAGTGAAGAAGAAGAAGAAAAGACATCAAGGCAAGTGAATTAGGACAGATGTCAATGCTGCCCTATGGTCAGTGACGGTTAGCTACACTATAGACACCATGTGTTTTTCCATATTTGGATATTAATAGGCAAGTTTAACATTACTGAGAAATGTAAGTGATTCAGTTGCATTACAGTTGTGACTCAAGTATGTAACTTTTATAAAAAATATTTTGTAACATATTTGTTAAAACTGTCACTGTGTCCTGGCAGTATAGTATGAGACAGATAATATGTGAAAAAATGGAGCTTCTCCCAGTGCTAACTAGAAACAACGAATCAGAGTAGGGGGAGGGTCTTAGAGCAGCCACCAACAATCTCCTGTAGCGCTGCTTACCCCTCCCTCCATTGCTCTCTGCTACGCTGCAGCTCCTTCTGGATAGCAGATCCTGTTGTGTATGCTAAGTCTAGATAACAGTGGATGAATGGTTTCATGTAACAATAAGTTGTTTCTCCACCATTAGCACATTTAGCAGTGCACACACATGGTTGATTGGCAGCGCAAAGCTCCTCCTCTTGGCTCTAATTGGTTATTTTTGGTTGGGCGCTGTGCCTTTCTTCAGATGGCATTAGCAGCTCAGGGAGGAAGTGGAGCAGATCGATGTTTTCACATATTACACTGTCAAATATGAAAAAAAAAACATATCCTTATAAAAGCTACATACTGGAGGTTTACTGTCACTTAATATAGGTGATATTACATTAATAATTGTAGCATTCTGTTTAGCATGTTGATGCTATATAGCTTTAACATGTTGACTAGTAGTATTCATTCTATTTAGCATAGATTGTTAGCACTGCTAAATAAAATGCTAACATTCTATTTAGCATGTCAGCATTCTATTTTGAAAAAATATGCTAACATTTAGCATGCTTCTTAGAAATAGCATGCTAATTGTATTTAAAACATGCTATTTTTAAGCAAGTTTATCCTGAAAGCAGACTGCATAATGCTAACAGAAGCCTAAGATGTCGTCACCTACAGCAGGTTCCTACTAGTACTACTGTTCACCACTCTTACTGTTGTTCTTCTGCAGATTACCATTCTTACTAATGTTCAAGCTTGCCATGTTATTGCTTGTTTAACTGAGTGAGCTAAGAGTATGTCCTGACAGGTAGGTATGACTCATTGTGATCTGTCTCCATCTGTCTTTAGACCTTTCCTTAGACCGTTGCTCTGGAAACCGTCTTGTAGAGAGCAGCTGCTCAGATTCAGTGTTTATAGTCCAGGACAGCAACTGTAGTGACGGAGAAAGTGGAACTCCATCCAGTGACCACGCCTTCCTCCTTGGCCTTGATGCTGAGAGCCAGGACACTCTACAGCAGAACCATGACCAGAAGCCTCAGGAGACACAACACACAGGTTCAGATAACTGTTTGGAAGTCAGGGAGGAAGTGGAGTCTTCCCTCAACCAGTCTGGGTTTGTATCTGGTGATTGGCAGCCTTTAGTAGATCCCATTACTGCCGATCCGACAGTCTCGTTCTTCTTTTCAGTTCCGTTCCCAGTGCAGGGTCGCTGCTCCTGTTGGGACTGAAGAGTGATCAGAACCCAGAAAAGGCTCAGAATGACGGTTCAGAAGCAGACTGCATACCCCCCACCCCAGATGTTGACCAGCTGCTGGAATCCACCTTCTCTTACATGAAGGCTGAGGATGATGGAGGGCTGGAACCAGCATCCAGAGATGAGACGGTAGGTTTTCACTGGTTTTTTAGCATTTCTGCCAGTTATGTAAATATCATCTCATACGAACGCTCATGTTTACTACTGTTGAACAATATATCAGCATGCATCAGTATCGGCCAACGTTAGCCCTTTTTTGACATATCTGTATCGATCCAGTAAGTAAAACAGGGATGCTAATAAAAACCGACGTTTATTTACATCCTGTTGCTGTTTGTGTTTTAGCAGAGGGAGGAAGTTGGTCATGTGGTATTGGTAACTAGACCTGTCACTGTCACATTTTCCTGGACAATAAATTGTCCCAGAAGTTATTGCGATAAACGATAATGTTGTTGTTTTTGTTGTTTTGTTTTTAGACCATTTTCAAGTAATATAACGAGACTAGCATAATAATTGCAAGAACACATCCTCAAAGAGCAATGAACCTTAAAGTCTAATGAACATATAACACTGGAACTGGAAGATATTTTAAATATACAAAATAAATAAAGAAAACAACAAATAAAATGAATTATGAAGTCTCTGTAAACAACATTGTCCTTCAAAAAAGAGTTAATTGAGACCAAAGCACCAGACTGAAGACTTTTATCATCTAGTTTGGTACAAAGAGAATAAAGAGAAAAATAATAAATCATGCAAATAGAAATGATTGAGCTTGTATTAATTTATCATGTGATTAATTGAATTCTTGCTTATTGCGACAATAAGTCACTTGTTAATGAGCAGCATGCAGATTGTTCAGACGGTTCTCTCTCTGTGTGAGCAGGAGGACCACCCACTCCTCTCTCCTCAGCTGGCAGACCAGGTGTTTCCCTGTGATGAGAGCAGTCAGGACAGGAAGCCCAGCATGTCCAGTGATGAGGAGGGAGACATCTACTGCCACTCTGCTCCTCCTGCTGCTGCTGCTGGAGGAGGAAACAGCCACAGCGCTCCATCTGCAGAGACGGAGAGGACAGCAGAGAGAGACGCAGAGCAGGACAAGACCAGGCCTTACTTGGTGAGAAATGAAAAGTATTCACTCATTTAGTGGTTTAGCTGTTTTTTGTCACACTTAAGTGATCAAAGAAGTGATCAGATTGTAATATCAGACAAAGATAACCTAAGACGATACAAAAAAAAGCAGTTTTCAAATGATTGAATTTTGAACTAACAATAAGAAAGAGACTTGCAGTAATCAAGCTTTGAAACTACTCCAAAGAATCATGTTAATCACAGCTATTGCAGGTTCAATCTTGAAGGTTGACAGTAAAGCAAAATCAGAAGAAATCTGTAAACTGGGTAATAATCTGTCACAACACTATGTGAGATACTAAACCCCATGGTGCTGACTGTACCCACTGCAAGTCAATGAATGTAATTCAATATAAATATATAATGTTTCTCCTTTGCAGTTGGCAGAAAGCTGGATGGGCTACTCTGGACCAGGATGTGGGATCCTGAGCCTGCAGGTGACTGACAGGTGAGTCCGGTCAGCCTCCCTGCTGACCTGCTGCTGGCGCTCACATGGCTCACTCTGACAACCTGCGTTTCCAGGCATGTGTGGTGTTTGGATTTCAAAGGAGGGCTGTTCTGCAGCACGCTTCCTGAAACTGGACTCAGATGGCAGCGCTTCGAAGACAACGTCCACCAGGTGGCGCTGTCCCCTTCAGGTGGGCTGATGTCTTATTTTGGATCAGCGCTGTGACTCATCCCAGATGCTAACTGCTGTTAACCCCTCAGGCAACCTGCTGTGGAAGGTGGAGCAGAAAACCATGACGGCATTTGCTTGTGCCAAAGTGTCGGTTAAAGGAAAACGTCACTGGTATAAAGCTGCAGAGCAAGCAGCCTTTGTGGCGCTGAGTGACGACTCTGCTTGGATCATCAGGACCAACGGAGACCTCTACCTGCAGACAGGTGACTTCCCAAGCTTTACTGTCACTAAAACACCAATCATACCTTCAGGTTTAGCTTTTTTTTTCTTTGTATTTTCTTTCAACTAAGAAGTTTGTTTCTGTAGGAATCATATGAAAATAATATGTTTTTATTTATATTTTAATTTTTAAAAAATGGCATATTTAAAATGATTTATTCTCTTCTGAATAGTCGGTGAGTAAAATCTTTTTTCATGTTTCAGTTTTTATTTTGGTGATGAGCTCCTAGTCTTTGAGGTGGGGGGGCCTCCTCACCATCACCTGATCTGAATCTATCTTTGTTTAAGACAAAAAGAAAATCCTTCTTATGAAACATGCTCTTGTTTGTAGCTCATATATTATTGGCTTATATTTTAATGAATTTTTTAAAATACCTTTGTTTTATCTAAACAGACCTCCCTTGTAAATGAAATATTGCATCTCAGTGAGACAATAAAAAATAGAAAAAAGTCTTCCAAAATGTGAAAAAGATAGAGTTGTTAATTGTACACAATACATAATGTACTTAGAAGAAAAAGTTTGCTTTGAGTTTGAACTGGTGAATAAAAGTAACTTGAAGGACAAATGGTTACGAAACCAGACTTCATTAGTTTGTTAGTTATGTTTAAGTGATTTATATTTATGGAGATTTTCCAAAAAACAAACCGTGAGACTGAAACAAAATGACTAAAGTTGCCGTTATATCAGCAACGTGATTATTTATCATAATTGGAACATTTTGTTTTGGATATAAAGGGGATTCCAGAGGCAGACAGAAAACTCCTCATTTATGCTGAGTCATGTTTATGGTTCAGTCATCCATCAACTTCTACATTTAATCAGGACCATTTCCTCTGACACACCTGTTAGTATGGCGTGTGACCAAAATATGTTTATCAGATGCTTTTAATCTGAAAAAAACTACTTTCCACACAATCTTCATACATTCCATTTCCAAAACTTAGAAGTAATCCAAACTTTAACATGTGGATAGAAACATCTGCAGTGACTGTTGGCTTTGATTCAGGACAGAAAGAAGGCGGAGCTGATCTCACAGGTGCAGCGTTGCTATGGGTTACTGCTGCTACATTTAAGGCTGTGTGTGTTTCAGGTCTGAGCGTGGAGCGTCCCTGCGCCCGCTCAGTCAAGGTGGAGTCTCCGTGTGTGTTCAGCCAGGTGTGTGTGAGAGGGGGCGTGGTCTGGGCTCTAAGTGAACACAAGGCTTTGTTCTACAGAGAAGGACTGAGCAGCTACTGCAGCGAAGGAGACGGCTGGAAGTACGACACTGTCAGGTACCGAGCCGACTTTAACACACCTTCAACACAACCACAGTACAGCACAACTCAGCTAGTTGTATTTAGGTCAAGTCCCAAATGAAACATCAGTATAGTGGCCGTTTGATTTGAAATGGAAAGGAAAGACTAAAGAGATGAAAGAATTGACAGATATTGATCATTTAAAGGGACAGTATCATGTAAAGTCAACCTTTTTTGAGTTTCACATCATATTATAAGGTTATTCCCTCATCAAAAACATACCTGTAGTCTTGCTTTGATTCTTTCATGCATGTTTGGAGAAATCTTTTAATCTCACTTGGCAACCGAAAAAGCCTGATTGGACCTAGCTGCACCTCTGAGGACGCAGGTCCACCTAAGAGCTGCAGTTTCCAGGCTTCTGAGCTTCCGCCTCACAGAGCAGCACTTCCACATTCAACTCCTTCAGACTAGCCAGCAGCAATTAGCAAACACCTGGTAGAACTGCACATCTGCTGGGTTCATTCTAGGAGCTACTTCTCAGTGCAGCGCTGGTAAAAATGTTGTTAAAGGTTAATAGAGGAGCCATGTTGTGATGACATTCTGAAGGCGGAGTTTCAGAAAGAGCAGATTTTAAAGAGACAGAGGCCCAATTTCAAGGCATTAAATTAGAAAGTAAAATTTCATTTTACAATTAGTATCTGGAAAATACATAATACCGGCCCTGTAAACTCAGTGAAAAAGCGACCACACCACCTGCACTGCTTCTCTGCTGCAGTGAAACACCCTGAAACGTTCGCTGCATCACGATCACTGTCACATGACTAAACAAAGATCACATGACCAACCTGCTTCGCCTCCAGATATTAATTCTGATATATTGTGCATCACTAAGCAAAAACCAGGGTTGCCATTTAGTTATTATTAGTACAAATGATCTTAAATATGGATGTCTTAAACGTAACTCTTTGTTTACTGGAGTTTGGAAACCCTGACCAGTCGGAGCTGACTGTGTTGCTGGCTGAGGATAATTTGTTCTTTTGCTTGGATTCTCTATATGCATGTAGATCAGCTACATGTTTTTTTGTTTGCCCGGTAACCGAGCAACTAGACACACAGGTAAAAGTGAACATGTCATTAGTTCTTATTTGTCTGTTTCTGCTGCAGTGAGGCTCAGGGCCTGGAGCTCATCTGCATAGCTCTAGGAGGAGGCGGAACCGCCTGGGCGCTTGATGCCAGCGGCAGCCTCTGGTTCCGAACCGGCGTCTGCCCGTCCAAACCCCAGGGCAATGATGACCACTGGTGGCAGGTACTCATGTTTAGAGGGGAGCAGATCCATTTTGGCTTCTGTTGGGTTCTGGGTTCTGCTCTTTCACCACTCCGCTTCTCTTCTCCACCAGATCAGTATTTCAGACTACGTGGTCTTCGATCAAGGCAGTTTTTTCCAGACCCTGCTGCAAGCTACGCAGAGCGTTGCCACAGTAACCAGGGGTCCGGTGGAGCGGGTGGTGGCCTTCCTGTCGCAGTACTCCCAGTGTCAGCCCAGCCTGGTCAGTGCTAACGCCACTGGAGTGTGGGTGGCGTCAGGACGGAACCAGCTGCACCTGGCGCGTGGAAACCTCGTGGGTCAGTGAGGTTCTGCACAGCAGCTCAGCAGCTTTCAGTTTCCTCCTGCTTATCACTTCCATTTGGGTTCTTTCAGGAACATTTTGGCAGAACGTGGTCCCAAGAGGAACTGTGTCAGCCACCAGGTGGACCTTCATCACTTCTTCATCTGTGCCTCATAAAGAAGGTAAGCCGCCTGGACGGAACACACATCTGGACCTCTAGCACTCAGCTGTGCAGATGTCAGCTGTCTGTGTTGACTGTGTATAGGAACGTTCCTGTGGTTGGCTCAGAGCAGGAAGGATCTGTTCTGTGTGTGGGACCGGGATGGAGAGCTTCGTCCTTCCTCCGTCCAGCTCCCACCAGAGGTAAGACCACCCAGCTTGTCTCTGCGTCTAAACCTTCGGACCTTTCAAAATGGCTCTCAGTGACGTTCATAAAGAACAGATGTTTCTGAATATAGATTTTATCAGGTTTGAAACACTTCCATGGAATAATTGTTTTAAATTCCCATAACAGAATGAAATACTGAAAGTGTCCGTTATATTTGTTTAGGTCTGTTTTTCTTGTCATCATGTTGGAGTCTTTCTACAGCGACTTCAACAGCATCACACATTTTATTTTCCATTATTTTGTTGGTAACTAAATATTGTCATCTTCCTAAAATAAAGGTCTAAGTAATTTTTTTGTCAAAGTAATTTTTTGGTAAAAAACTTTTAGGAAGATGATTTTGCAAACAAAATGTTTTGTTTTGGAACTGTGATGTTCATTAATGACGGACGTTTTAATTTATTCAAATTATATAATATTTACCTATGATTTTTTTTAACAAATGTGGTGAAAATATGACGTTGAAAGATGAACCCACATTTTTTGTTCTCATGCTATATGCAAAAAATATCACTTCTAATATTTATGTTACTTTACAATCTGCTTTATATAATTATCTGCATTGTTGCACCATCTTTTTAACTAATCTCACCATCCCATAAAATATAATGTATTGACTCCTTTTTTTTTTTGCATGATTTTTGTTTTATATTAAAAGTATTTATAGCAAAAAAGAAAAAAAATCACCACCTTGTTCTTGCCAAAAGATAATTTAGGTAAATAAATCACTTTTGGCAAAAAATGACTTACCATTATTTTAGGAAGTTGATGTTATGATATCTTAAAATTTGAAAAGCTAAATAAATAAAACAGTGGTTCTTCAAAAATGACAAACTTCTTAAAGTAGACATCTCAAAAAGTTGAAGTTACCCTTTTCAAAAGGTCATGCAGCTAACAGCTGTGTCTGGTCTACACTCTTTTCCTCTCCTCTGTGAGCTCAGGTGGAGCTGACCCACTTATCCGCCTGTCGTGATGCTTTGTGGGGTTTGGACATTCACGGCCAAGTGAGCATTCGAACCCTGTCTCCTTCCTGTCCCATCGGTTTGCATTGGACCCTCCTGGACCTCAGCCAGCTTGGTGCGTTCCACAGAAACTCTGTGTTTTTAAAAACTTATGCTGAGCTGCTCTTGTTGGTTTATTAATTTCTAGGTCAGATTATAACTTGATCACAGTCATTTTTAAGTCCTCCCCCCTTACAGAATGATGCAGTGCTTTGTATTGGACTATTATATGAAATCCTAATAAAACATAATGTTCTAATGAAATAAAGTTTGAAAAATCTGAAGATTTTGCAAGACACAGCGGTGTCATTGATTTCAATGGAGACCTGCACTTCCTGTGGTCCCAGCTGTGCGACTGCCCCCTCCTGGTGGCTCAGAGGCATAACAGCTGAGGGCCAACTTTAATCTTCCACTCCATATCAGTTCTTAGATAGCACAAACTGAGACATGAAGTAACAAATATAGATTATAGCTTCAAAAAGGATTTCTTCTGTTCTGCCTAACATTTTAGCCAATTCAGACAAACACTTCTCACTTCTCCAGAATATTCCCACCGCTCCTCTAAACCCCGGATAGATGACACTGTTCACTCTGTCTTTATGCGCCGTGTTTTATTTTGTACAACCACTCTGTGCAGAGGATGTTTGGTGTAATTTGAGGCTCAATGTCTTTGGCACATGTCGGATAACGAAAATAAATCTCTGATCATGGAAGGATTTGGGAGACAGCCGCTGCACCACCGATCACATCACGCATTGTTTCAGATGGTGCAGAAACACATTGAAGCTGGAACATCCAGACTCAGCTGTGTGTGTTCGTCACATTGACAGTCTGAGGTTGTGTAACAGGTTTGTGTCAGAGCTCAGCGGGAATGTGTGCGTGTGTGATAGAGATAGTGTAGCATGGCGGAAAGGTCAGATCTGTTTATAGTGCCTCTGCTCTTCTCATTATCAAAGATCACATGATTGCCTGACCTGTCTTCACCTGCTGTATGTTGTGGACACCCAGCCTGAGACACAAACTTCATAGTCTACTAGAATCGGTTCCATTTGTGACCAAAGTTGCAACATTTGTTACATTTTCAGCTGCTTTGGTTCTCTTTCACTCCCCCCTGTGTCAAATTAACCAAAACCTTTGAAGGACCTGTTCACCTCCTCGCCTGTGGGGGCGCTGCACCAAGAACCACTGACAGAAACGATACAGAAATCACAGAAAATCACTTCATTCTTCACGAAACATAAATAAAAATGGAGTGATATCAGATTTTATTGGTTGTAGGATTTCTTATTGAACTTTGGTAAAAGACCAAAAAATGAACTCTGGTCTGTCTACAAACCTCGCCGACGGGCGACTGCTCCAAAAAGCAGGAAGTGGACTAATGCATAGGGCATTCTGGGTAAATATAACCAAAACAAATGCACTAGTTTGGGACTAGCAGGAGAAATGGGTTGTGGTCTTCTGCCAAAGACTAAAGAGAAATCCTTCAACTGCTAAAATTTTCTCTACTCCATTTTTGTTTTTATTTCATGAAGAAGGAAATTGCGTTCAGAGATTTTCATGTTGTTTCCTTCAGTGGATTTTGGTGTACAGGCGAGGAGGTGAACAGGTTTTTCAAAGGTTTTGGTTAGTTTGACGCAGTGCAGTGTGAAAGAGAACCACATCAGCTGAAAATGTAATAAATGTTGCAATTTTGGTCCCTAATTGAGTCTACTGGACTATCACATCTGAGAAAAGGGGGCGTCTGCATTTTTTTTCCTCCTGGTTCAGAATGATGGTTCATTAGCAGAACGTCTGCAGAACTTTGACATGCTGAGCAGGTTGTTGGACCATCTGAATGAGCAGAGACGCATCTAAAGCTGGCAGGACATCAGCCCTGCCTGGAGGACTGGAACTGGACACCCAGGATCTACATCTTATGATTACAGTTTCATCATATTTATACACTGCTTGCTGTTTTCCACACATGTAGCACTTTTAGGCTATCATTCACTTCTGGCAGCAGATACAGCAAGTTCCAATATGACACTTTAGCTCATGAAAGACCTGCTGACCAACTTCTAATGTTCAGATTACACAACAGTCACTCTGTCACCTGAGCCACAGGCTGTTTGTTGACCCTGAGCTGCCCAGAGGAGCTGCAGGCAGTAATATACATATCAGCCATGCTAAAACGCTGTAAATAAATACAATAAATTGTATTGTTGGATTTTTAAAAAAAATATGGTTATTTTCAATTAGTAAAGTATGTCATAAATAGTGCTTTGCAAAAAAGTATTTCTAAAGATGGATTTTATTTTATTATTTTTTACATTTGGCCACATTGTTATCTATTCCGCCTATCCTTACATGTTGCTGGGGGGCTGGAGCCTATTTCCAGCAGCCATTGGGTGAGAGGCAGGGCACACCCTGGACAGGTCACCAATCCATCGCAGGGCATGCAACCGCTCACAAACACACACACGCACACACCAAAGGACAATTTGGAGAGACCAGTTAGTTAACATCCAGAAGGGCCCCGGATCGAGATCCCAACCCAGTGGTCCCACATTACAACCACAAACCAAAATACGTCTTCATGGGATCTTTATGATTTACAGCAACATAAAGTTGCTTAATTAGCTTAATTCTTTTCACAGCTCATTTTTTAAATGTGATACTTTAACAACATGGTGACAGTTTTCACATATAAGTAAAAAAAAAAAAGTTTTAAAACTTAAATAAAAGTCACCTACAGCAGCTTTAGGTTTTGCATACATCTGTTTGAAAATCCTAGTCCATAAGGAAGTGTTCCTGTTTTTCCTTCAGGAAGTGTTCGTCTGGTCAGTGTGAGCTGTGGCAGCCAGAATGTTTGGTCAGTGGACAGTCGAGGACTCGTCTACTTCAGAGTTGGAACTCAGCCTTTGAATGCGAGCATGATGATGCCGGCTTGGATCTACATCGAACCGCCTTCACAGGTAACGGCTTCAATATGCTGTTTGTCCATCTGACAGAGGTCCCAAATCAGCTTCTTGTGAAAAATGTTGATGGTCCAGTGGAGCAGTGGTCTGTGTCTTAGGTGTTCTTTAAAAATTTTCTTTGGTTGATAAATACCTACAGGTATTTGCACTGTAGGGGATGGGATGGACACCAGCTGCGTTTCCGTTCCAAATGTGTGCAGATCTTTGTTTATATTTTGCTGATGTTGAAAAAACAAACTTTCACTAGTGCTGTGTTTCTATTTAAATAGGAAAGTAAAATCATGCGTGAATAAGCTTATTCACACAATAAGTCACTAAAAATCATGGAACCCAGTTACATGAGATATATTCATAAGTCCGAGCTCATTATCTTTTAGCCAATCAGAAGAGACATCTTCTACTTATCTACTTATATTTGGATATGGCTGAAAATCTGTCTCATCCTAGCACAAAAACCTGATTTATTTATGTTTTTTTAACTGCTGTGTTTCCATTAAGCAAATTTATTTTCTTAACTTCAGTTTGGGCAATTTTATGGTTAATGGAAACGCAGCTCCATGGAGTCATTCTACAGACATCTATAATGCAACTACGACCTGTCACATCTTTACAGCCAATAGGAGTCCAGCTGGTCAGCATCCAGACGAGTCCTAACGATCGTCTCCTCTGGGCTCTGGACAACAGGGGAAGTGTGTTTGTCAGAACTGGACTAAGTGATGAGATGCCTGTTGGGACAGACTGGGAGCTGGTACCAGGTACTTCTTTCTCTGATTGCTTCGTCGATGTGCATTACCTGTCCATTCTGTGTGTTCCACTGGTTTACGGTGTTTGTGTGTGTGTGTGTGTGTGTGTGCGTGCACGTGCGCGTGCAGGGCTGGCTGTCAGTCAGATGGTTGTCAGCTGTCAGACTGTTTGGGTTCGGTGTGTAAACGGAGAACTGGCTCGGCGTTATGGCATTTCTGATCGGAACCCTGCTGGAGATTACTGGAAGAAGATTCCTGGAAACACTAACTGGTTTACTGGTAAGACGGTTCACACCAGTTACAGTTGAATCTACATCATCATGACACACCTTGATAGGTTTGCATCACAGCCCATCTTCACTCCCATTCCTTTGAGTGTTCTAACCATTTGCCCAAACAAAAGAAAAAGTGAATTGTGTGTTTAATCTGATAATTATCAACTAGAGCTGCAGTCTTTAAAAACCGATGATGCATAAACAGATGATGGGAAACTTTTGAATAAATACTCTGCTGTTCACGTGTTACTACAAACTCTACATCCACTCTGTCTTATTTTTTTAGTGTAGAGTGGCGTTTTCTGACAACTCCAGTCTTTTATTAACTTTGGTTTCCTTAAACAGGAACACAACGCTAACTCGCTTTTAACAAATCAAAGTGGCCCATTAAAACATGGACAAGTAGAAATAACACCAAGCACAGGAACACCCTTCTAAAACAGGCATATTTTACCTATTATTATTCAGACAGGTTATATGTTATAAGGTAAGATTATGTATATATTATATTTGGTTTGAGAGTAGGCTGTCTCAGAAAATTGTAATATTAGCCCCTGTATTTTTTAGAGGAGCTAAAACAGGTTTAAAAAGAACAAGTTCATCTCTGGTAAGGTGTTGGAAAAGCTTGGATTACAAGCAAAAAGCACAGATTCGATGAACTCAGGGTTTTACAATCCAACAAAAGACAGGCGCTGATTATGAAAAATTAGTTGTACAAATGATGTGGTGTGTTTTAAACTGGTGTGATGTTGGATTGGACCGGGGCGCCTCCAGTCGGGTTGGAATGTGAGTCATAAAACAGCCGATCTTTGATCAGAAGCCGACATTGATTCCAGCTGGATGATAAAGAAATTCGAGCGCTGAAGCAGCCAATGTCTCCTCTCTGCTCAGTGACTCCAGAGGAAGAGCTGTGGGCGGTGACTCCCATTGGAGGACTGTGCCGACGGCTGACCAAGCTCCTCCCACACATGCCCAGCGCCGCCCCGCCTGCAGGCGCCGTGCTCGGAGGAGAGGATGTTGAGGATGAATGGGAGCTGATCTGACCGGCGACTCCATCTCTGCTGCTGGTCATCTGGATCGGGATCGGCTTGGAAGAATGTTGTGATGTCATCGACGTTGCTCTTCCCATCGTGTGACTTCACAGCTGGACCAAATCTGAGCAGGCCGATGACATCACATCCTGCAGTGTCTGCTGTATGGGTCACTCTGGGAAGACCAGGTGTGAAATGAAATGAAGGGAATTTATCTTATTTTTGTAACAGGAAGCACTTTAACCTTATTTAACTCTGCTAATATTTATTCCAGACCAGTTCAGCACTTCAAGCTGGTTTGAAATTAGCTTTACGATTCATCTTAAGTAAACGTTTTAGACTAAAGGGAGACGTTAGACAGCTGAGTTTGGCTTAGTCCATTTGAAACTGTTTCTCTCCTTTCCTTGGCTGGATGCATTCACATGGTGCTGCATTCATGACCCATTCACTTGACGGAAGGAAAACTTTTCTTTTTTTTTTTTTAAACACAGAATATGCCATATTCCTCGTCTGATGGCTTCCCATAAATCAAAACAAAGTTCTGAGTTGCCTTTCTGTTTGTGAGGATTTGGGCGTCCAGCCTGTCAGTCACAGACTTTCACCTTTAGGGCTGTCGGTCTTCATATGTCGCATCACTACTGAAGGGGTTGAGGACTTTCTGTCAGTTCAACAGACTGAGACTGTTTGAGTTCAGAACTGGAGTCCAGACCCTTCGGACACTGTACATAACAGCCTGACGGGGTTTCCTCTGTAACTGATGACCAACCCAGGACATTTAAGGAGCATTTGAGTAAAATGTCATTCAGTTTGTCCCCTCTCACTCTGACGGGTCCTTAATGATTCCCTGTCATCACTTTTCTGCTGTGAATTAGTTCATTTTATTTTGTGAGTATTTTTGATTTCTTTTTATCTGTTATCTTTATGCATTTGAGGAATTTTAAGAGAGCACATCAGTATCTCCCAAAAGTTTGTTTTTCCTCTTCTCTGAGTTTAATTCTCTAACTACTCTAACCAACCGCACAACCCTTACTACTTCAAAACGTTTACTTTGTGCTTTCACACTAAATAATAGAAGAGAATGACCCGGTAACACTGAGAAGAGCAAAACATTCAAGCATAAAGTGGATTCACTGTCACTGCTGTCCTGTGGACAGTTTTATCCCAGTAGCTGCAATCAGTTTTAGTTGATAACTGAAGATTCGGGACCCAAAGGAACTGAACTCGAGGAATTGTTGAAACAAATATTTGTTGACTGTGGAAATGAAAACTTGTAAATCCCTGGTAAAACCCCATGTTCCCTGATTATCCCTGTTTCACTCATCAGTCTGCTCTGGGTTTAAATCTAAAGAATAAAGTTCTGCTCACTTTAATCTGTATTACACTCCCTTGCATATGGTTAATTATCGTTTTTCACTGAAACGTGCAATGAGAGATGTCCGCTGCACAAAGAGACACAAAGCTCTCCTGAGTAGCTCAACTAGAAGGTCAATATTGCTCTCTTGTCGTCCTCCACTGATTGTTTCTGTTCTGTGTTGTTGCTCTGGAAGATCCCACAGTGTTGAGGCTTTAATTGACAAGCTGTAAAAGATGTTTTATTGCACAGACAGGCAAAACATTTTATCTTTTCCACTTTTTTTCCCCACATGTTTCCAAATTGTAAATAGTAATTTGCAACTTGGAAAAGAGAGTGTCAGCTCTAACCTGGTGTGGATACTTCCACTGATGCATCTGAGCACATCAGCTGTGATGTTCCTGGAGTCAGTGGGTGTTTCGGGTCTTTCAACATCATACACCCTCTGCCAGGTGGATTTCCAGCTTTTTTTCTCTGTTTCTACAGGTTTAGAGACAGACTTCAACTGTGCTGACTGGTGTTCTTTCTATGCTTCTTTCTCTCTCCTACTCCCATCTCCTTTTCTTTTGAACCCTTTTAACAATCTTTCTGCTTTTCTTTTCTCATTTCTTTTTTTTGTCTCTGTGTCCATTACATTTAAAATAAACCTAAAGAAGTTTCTACTTAAATGATTTATACATCAAATGGAGCATCATGGCGGAAGCAGTGATGTTCCACTTGTGAAAGTAAATCTGTTTTGCCTCACCTTATAATAATAAGATAATAATACATTGTTCCCACAAGTCTGAACTGGAAGTGACACACGCCATCTTAGTAGGCAAGAGCATGGCATCGTCAGACTGCTGGACAGGACGCGTTTAAAATGATAATAATTTTCCCTCTCTCATTAGCTGCGTTTCCATTACAATGTGCACAAAACTTTGTTGATATTCTGTTTGTCGAAAAATACAACTTCACAATTACAGTGTTCCTATTCTGAAATTAAAGTCACACAATAAATTTGTTCACACAATAGGTCATTAAAAATCATGACAGCACAGATGTAAACATTTACATGATATATTCATAATTCAGCCATGGCACCGGCGCTCATCATCTGTCAGCTATTAGAGGTTTGTGCTATGGATTCAATACGTCATACTGACGCACAACTTTATGTGAACTGTGTGATGCTGTCAGAGCTCTGCTGGAGCCAGCTGAGCATTGTCCGAAAAACACAAAAACAAAAAAACATCACCCTCTTACTACTTCCTGTTGTGTAATTCATCGTTTTTGCCCATAGTAGCATCCGGCTTTTAGCTGCTTGAGTCATGTGATGCAAAAAATGTATTTTCATTGCATTTTGCATAATACTTTTATTTTGAAAAACGACCTCATCCTACCACAAAAACTTTACCAAAAGACGTGACTTTTTTTTCTTCCCGAAACTGACTTATTTCCATTAAGTAAACTTATTTTTGTAATTACAATTTGCACATTTCTGTGATTAATGGAAATGCAGGTTCTGGCACCTCACTGGGATGATATATAGCTCCAGTCTTCCACCTGCATCATAACGGTCCAGACCCTCTAATCAGTTCGGGAAAATATTTTAAATAATCCAGTTGGCCAAAAGGTCATCCGTTGGTCCTCAGTATTGTCTTGCAGGGAGATTGGACACCAGGGAATTTCAGGAAATATTTCCAAAAGTGGTTGGCTCACCCTGGACTACCTGCGGTGGAAGAGTTTGGTCCGGCCAACCTGTCTGTCAGATGTTAGGAGTAACTGCATCTGGCTCAGCTGTTATGTTTTAAGGCTTCATTACTATTTTTAATTGATTCTATTGTATTGATCCCTGTTGAAGTAAACACCGGAAGCAACTGGAGTCTTTATGACTATACACCTAAGAATGATTGGCTGAGAATGGTTACTGTCCGTTCTTTATAGTATACTGAATCAATCAACTGCAAACACATTTATTGGACATTTCCATTAGCCAGACGGTTTAGAGCACAGCGCTGGCTTTGACTGCTGATCAGCTGTTTCCTCCTTAATGTTGTTTCCAATGATAACAGTCTGGACAGTTTATGTTTGAAAGAACAGATGCAGCATGTTTGTCTGTTTAAGATTGATTTGTGGAGCTAAAACAAGACTCCACACTTCAAACCGAGGGGCTCCGTCAGACCCTGGACAGTTTGTGTTTATTCACTCTATTCTGTAATGTCCTAAAATTTGACAACACAATATGCTGGCATTTTCCAAGAAAGCAAACAAAAACCCAACTTTTGGGAGATTTTAATGAGAAAAATCATTTCTTATTATGTCATTTTCCTCGTACAACAGGGATGAATGTTTTCACCATCCAAAAGGTGATGAAAGCTATTTGCTTAAACTCACTAATTTTAGGTATGCGTTTGTTTTTCTATATGTTTCTTTGTGGAGAAAGAGACGGAGGAGGTAGATGACCTTTAACCCTACTGCGAAGCTTATCCTGAGACTCTTTGAGTAAGCGATTTCTGGGCTGATGTCTTTGTTTGCTGATACACTGATAGCCTCTTATGCTCACACACTGTGAAAACAATAAATCTTACCATGTATTTCTGGTCTAGTTTCTAGTGCAAATCTCTTAGTTCACTTGAAATAAAGCAAAATTAACTTAGAAGTAACTTTTCAGCAAGATATAAGAGCTTGTTTTAACTAAAGACTTATTTAATAGTAATAGAAAATAAATAGTTTCACAGATTCATTTTTTTTTTTTTTTGCTTATGTGATAAAATCTGCCCGTGGAACTAGTACATTTTTATTAATATTAAGGAATTATTGACTAAAAACAAAAATCTCCCACATCTTGTTGAATAAATTACTTTTGTCTCATTTCAAGTATACTCAGATAATTCCACTACAAACTAGACCAAAAAAACTTTTTTTTTCAGTGTAGAACTTTTCACTTTCTGCAGGTTTTCAGGACTTTAAGGACGACTTTTTATGCCTTTATGAAGGCATATTCGTTTTCTTCTTGACACTCACACGAGTGTTTGGAGAAGCGGCAGTAGGGACGATGCAGTGTTTCTGTTATTGGTATTTACACACACGGACAAACTTGTCAAATATAGAAAAAGCCAACTAGAAATAATTCTTCCTCCACCGTGTTGCCCCCCCAATGCATCGCATATTGTGGTTACCTTACAGCTGGACTCTGTTTACTATTAGGTGACTTCTGTAGGTTTATTTTAGAGAATCAGAGTGAAGGGGAGGGACTGAATGGTTAGAATAGAATTTTCTTTTGGATCATGTGAATTATCCAAAAGATCAAAATGTTTGTTTTTCAGCAAACATTTGGAGCAGTGCTGTCATCATTTGACTCCATGCTCAACCCAGAAACTTTGACAAGAAAAAAATAAAAATCAGTAATTTATTCAGCACCATTTAACTGCCAGATTACAACTAAACCAGCACATAAATAAAGCTTATGATCCATTAGTCCAGTATAGATTCCACAAGCCCGCTTATTTTCACTATAATATGTCTATTTAGGGAATATTTACATGTTATTTACAGCATATTTAAACTGTCCAGTCGCAGCAGTCCTTCAGGGTTGTCTTCCACAACAGATGTCGTCACTGTCAGCTGTGCGGCTGCAGGAAGTCCGGCAGCGAAGTGATGCGGTCTGATCCGGACTGGGCCAGACACCGGAGCGCCTGCAGCAGCAGGGGGGAGGGGGCCAGGCCGCAGAGCCAGCTGAACACCCTGTTCCCCAGCAGCCCCTGCCAGCGCTGCGGCTCGTCCCGCAGGCACGGCAGCAGCGGCGGCTTGGCCAGAAACAGCAGCAGGAAGTCGAGGCACCGCTGCGCCTGCTGCCGCTCCGAAACTATGCACGACACCAGCCTCTGCAGCGCCACCTCGAGGCCGTCGGGCCGAGCGCCGTGGATCAGCAGCTGCAACAGGCACTCGGGATGCGACAGCTCCACCGCCAGCTGCACCGCGGTCTTTCCCGCGTCCGCGGCGTGAAGGCAGCCGCCGCGGCCGTCCAGGTATTCCCTGCGCTTGACCGGGCCGCCGCAGTCCTTCAGCGCCTCCATCACCATGCCGAGGATGGTCACACGGTTGTAGCGCACCACCACGCTCAGGTGCGGCGCGCCGCTGCCGGGGCAGCAGCAGAAGCTGCAGGCCGGGGCTCGGAGCGCGCCCACCGAGTACCTGTTGAGGAGGTAGCGCGCATAGTCCTGGTGGTCGTGCACTATAGCGTACAGCAGGGCTTCAGACGGCTGGAAGGCTCTCGGGCTTCCGTTGTCCCAGCAGAACACCTCCATGCTGCGCATCTCCTCCAGCAGCCAGACCGGGAGCTGCTCCCTCACCGCGCAGTAGAAGGAGAACGCCGTCCGTTCACACTCCCGCTGACACGGCGAGCAGGAGAGGCACTGCCCGGTGGAGGAGGAGGAAGACGACCGCAACCACGGCATCACCGCGCACAGCAGCGGGGCAGCAGAGTCTGCTTCCGGCGGGAGAAAACAGGTCGCGTCTCCCTGAGAAGACTGGAGGAACAGCTGGTGTGTTTCTTCAGTCCAAACTTCTCGCTCATTCCCGCACACTTTTATAGCCTGGAAACTATGCAGAGCTCCGCCCTCATGCAGCTCCATGTGCGCACTGCATGTTTGTAGTACAGTCTGGGACACGACAGGGGAGGTGGAGGGTGGAGGGGGGATCAAGTGTCTCACATAGAGAACATAGTGGACTTGTAACTACTGCAGCTTCTAATGAGGACGGCAGCCCAGTCACAGGATGTAAACATGTGTCTAGTGTTTTTATTGACAAGAAATGATTTGGATGGTAAATATGTGATCCTGTCAGAGGTGTGTGTGTTGGTGTGTGAACTTATCTGGGATCATTGACCTTGTTGGGTGCAGCAGTCCTTCCACATTGAGCAAACCTCACTATTATATAACACTTGGCTGATGGTTCACTATCAGATGTGAAGGACGGAGCTGTGAGGCTGACAGATCTCCTGGTCAACCTGTCGGCCTCCGTTGTTATCGCTTTCACAGATTATTGTCCATCTGTAACAACTCTTTGAAGAATTTTGAATGAATGTGAGTTACAACAACATTTCCTTTGGAATCACTAAAGTATTTATTGAGTTTGGACTGAGTCCAGATCTGGGCTCAGCACCTTTTACATTTGAACACCTGATTCCACTAAATGTTCAAAGCTACAAATCCTTCTGGACAATTTGAAATAGAAAGTTTATTAGATTTTATACCTTAAATGTATACATGTGTTTTATTGGAGACGCATAAATCAGGTACAAACTTCCAGGAAACTCCAAAACTGCTGAAACTGAATTTTTTTAATTAAAGGCTAAAAGATCACTTATTTATTTCTTGTTGTCTTTGGGTCATAATAACTGGAACATTCAGCAACATATCTACATATTTCCCTGATGATTTTGGTGGTGACATTTGACAAAAGGTCTTTTTTTTTTAGCTGTTTGGCTTCATTATGATTTTATGGTGTAAAGCACTTTGAAATACCTTGTTGTGGAAATGGTTCAACTTTAGATTCAAGTTAGCTTTAAATTAAAAACATTAAAAAAAAAGTGCTATTTTGCAAACCAGTAATTTACCATAAAAGGAAAAGGCTGAAGCTAAACCTGCCGACACGATTCAGAGTCAGCAGTATACAGTAATGATAGGTATACTGTCTATACACAGTCATACATTTATATAAAGTTTTTTTTTAATTCTAAACATTAGAATTAAACCAAAAAGGTGCTTCAACTAAGTTTTAGTCTCTTAAGCTACCAGACATTTGCAGCTTTGTATATTTCTTCTCTTAACATATTTGCCTCTCAGTTGATTGAAATGATTGAATATTGATAAAGTTTTTAGCTTAATCAAAACCTTTGCATTGTGTTTGTCCTGCCTCTGCATGAGATGCTGACATTATCTGAGTGAATCTCAGAGGAAAGTGTAAATAAGAACCAGCAGCTGGTTTCATTCAGATGTTCTGACTGAGGGATGTTTGGTTATTTGATGCCGGCAACATTGATATCAAATATTCACAATCATCAAGAACTTCAAGCATTAAGATCGACTTTCTGTGAGAAAACCAAATTCCCAGGCTGCAGGAGACTTATAAGGGTTGGGGGTCATACGACCTGAACCAGTTGTTCAACAGGTTTGATCCCCAGGGTCCCGGCCCCTGGCCCTTGGCCCCGCCCCCCTGCTGTTAGCCACATCATCTCTAACGATTTTTCTTCTCTAAAAGTCACACCTTTCAGTTCTCAGCCATCATCCACCCCCTTCACTATGGAGGACTCCGTCACCTCCTCCACCTCCGTCTTGTCCCTTTCATCTCTTCAGGTGAGGAAGGAGCAGCGACAGACTGAGGTGTGAGACGGTGCAGGTCCAGACGGACGGCATCAGCTCCAGACTCCAGAGGTTCAGCCTGAGCCTGATGAGGGGGAAGGTACCACAACGATGGAAGACCTCCTGTTTGGTACCGGTACCAAATATCAAACATCCAGAGGACATGAGTAGCTGCAGGCCGGTCGCCATGACATCACATCTGATGGAGACCTGGAGAGGCTGATCCTCAACCTGAGGGATCTGCTGCAGTTCTCCTCCCAGCCTCCAGGTGGATGACACTGTTGTCTTCCTCCTGCACCAACCTCTGACCCACCTGGCTGAATTTTAAAGTTATGACTTGTTTATTAATGGATTCCACAGAAACACCTGACAAAAAGATGAAATAAAACTGAAGCAATAGTATCTGTGACAAAAAAAACCCATCAGTCTTCAAACTGAACATATTGCTGCATGTTCAGGCCTAGATCAATTGTCTGTTTGTTTTTCTCTAAACCAGAACTGAGTTTTCATCAGAGTAAGGAAATAAGAACCACAGAACCTCTATAAACAGAAGAAGGGAAAAGCAGAACAGTAAACATGCAATAAAGTGAAGATATTAATCTGTAATTCAGGCCAGTAGGAATGTTTTATAACATAACATATAAATCTAATTTTACTATTCAGTTCATTTACATAGAACCCTTAATAAAAGGACTCTTTACTGTAAAACTTCAGGTATAATTCATTCAAGTGCAATTTCATATCCAGTCCTAAGCCAACTATGATTCAACACAGTCTGATTTGATGAGAGTGCATCCAGTACGTTTTCACAGCTCTTCACTTTCCCCACAGTTTCTTTTTTATCTTATAGTCTTATTCTAAATTGTATTAAATTCATTTCTTTCCTCAAAATTCTGCTACTTCCTGATGCTGCAAAACATCCTCACAACTGAACATATGCAGCTGTTTATTTTCTCAAACTTTCAATATTTGATTATATAAAAAGATCAACCATTTCTGAATTGAACACATTCTTAATGCCTGTTAAGTGCAACCGTTTGTTTCTTTAGTCATGTGTTTACTGTCCGTTTATATCCATTTATTAGTTTTCCCATTTCTCATAACGAAGGATGTATTTCTAAAAAGCAACATGAAACAGGCAGCTGTTTTTCAATAATATAACCAAAGTCAGCGTTTTTTATTCATATTCAAGATTGCACGTAAACAAGGAAGTAAATGATATGGAACAAATGCTCCAGGAACAAATTTGACCTCCATCACTTCTATAGTCAGTATGCTTATTGACTATGCGTTTATCTTTAGCCGCATTGATTACTGCAACAGTGTCTTTACAGGTCTGACTAACAAATCAATCAAACAGTTGCAGCTGATCCAGAAGCTGCTGCTGTTCTCACTAAAACCAGGAAGATAGAGCACATAACACCAGTTTTAAAGTCCCTACACTGGCTCCCTGTAGCTCAAAGAATAGATTTTAAAATACTGTTGTTAGTTTATAAATCACTGAACGGTTTAGCACCACAATACATTAAAGATCTGTTATTGCTGTACCAACCATCTAGACCCCTCAGATCTTCTGGTTCTGGTTCTGCTCTGCATCCCCAGAACCAGAACCAAACGAGGAGAAGCAGCATTCAGTTTCTATGCACCATAAATTTGGAATAAACTTACAGAAAACTGTAAAACAGCTGAAACACTGAGAGCCTTTAAATCTCAACTTAAAACCCACCTGTTTAGAGTTGGCTATGGCTATTGATGTCTTCAATGTATTTGATGTTTTTAATGATTTTATCTTTTCTTTTTATCTTTTTATTACTTTCTTTTTATTTTTATTTCTCACTGTTTCCGAGAAGTTAAAGTCCTTGTCAAACGATGTTTTGACTAAAGTAAAATTATGTAAAGCACTTTGAAATGCCTTGCTGCTGAAATGTGCTATACAAATAAAATTTGATTGATTGATTGATTGATTGACATACAACTGTAGCGACAACTTTGCAGATGAAAAGGTTTTTCCTGAGTGTGAACATATTTCACCATGGGAACGTTACAATGTGTAAGCTGTAGATTCAATGTGGCTTGTTTGGTTCTTCAGGAAAATAACCACAGCATTTCCCTCTAACGGAGAATATCAGGTCCACACTCAGCAGTGTTTGGTTTGATCTTTTCAGGTGTTTTGCATTTGTTCTTCTTTAACCAGCATAAAACCACAGTCTGACATCTGCAGCTGGATTAATATGTGTTCACATGATAGTTATCTGTCTGCACAGGGAGCAGATCACAGAGTATCCCGTTTCCCAGAGAAATGCATTAACCAACACCTGAGTTCAGCGCCAAAGGAAAGGGCCGGAACCAAGGAGTCCAGGGTCACCAGGACATGAGGTTCAGCTAAAAAGAACGCATGATAGGCAAAAAATTAAGCAATTAATAATTTTAAAATAAGGCAACACAAAATAAAATGCTTTACTGGACATCAAAGGAAAGACAGAAAGTCCCAAGCATATTAGAATCAGCTTTACTGGCCAAGACTGTGAGCACAAACAAGGAGCAGACTGTGGTTTCAGGGGATCGCTGCATGCAGACATACAGAAATATGTTCAACTATAGATGAGGATGAAGGAGCAAAATGTACATGTATTTGCAGCTAATTGTTCTTTTCTTTTCTATTAATAAGAAAGAGAAAAGAAAGGCAGGTTGTGACAGAGCAGTATGTTTATGTTGTTCCGCAGCAGAGTGGCTGTAAAGTGTTCCCTGTGTTCAGTAACAGCCTGGGGAAGAAACTGTCTCCTTACCAGCTGGTTTCTGTACTGCAGAGATGACCTGGAGATTAAAGTCGAAAGCGTTTGTGTCCAGGATGTGTGTGGTCTGCAGACATGCTAGCTGCTCCTTTCCTAAATCCAGGAAAGGAGCCCAGACCTGTGCAGCTCCTGGAAAGAGGGAAGATCAGCCCTGACTGTCCTCTTTGCAGAACTGATTATTCATAAAAGCATCGCATAACAGAAACAGATGTTAACGGAATAAAACAATCACATGTTTTTGCATGTCACCTTCCTAAAAATATTGGTCAAAGGCGATTTTGTCAAAAAAACAAAATCACTTTTGGCAGAAAGTGATGTTAGCCTACTTCATGTTCTACATGTCAGGCTGTAATCAGACCTCTGATAAACTTAACTAAACCTTTCAAAAACAATTGTAACTCATAGTTCATTAACAAATTAACTATTGATGCTACCTTTTCCACACTTGTTCCACTTTTTCCACACAGGTTGGTCCAAACCAACCTGTCAGACAGGTTGTTTTGGACAGCTGTTTAACGGCCCACCCTCTCCTGAAGTTTGAGCTCAAGCTTCAGCAGGACAACAACCTGAAAGAACCAGCAGTCCACACCTGAATGAATTGAAAGGAAAAACAACATAAAGTTTTTGAAGTGATCTAGTCAAAGTCTAGACCTAAATCTTATTTGTCTTAAGTGGTATTGCAGGAACAATACCTCTAAGAAGAGTAGTTCAGTTATCTGTGGAATCTCAGGAGACGACGGTGCAAAGAAGGATTTTACAGAAAAATCAAGAAAATGAGAGAAAACCCCTGAGCATTTTCAGTCAGAAAGTGGCCATCACCATCTACAATGACTCTACAATGACTCTTTGAAGTATTTGAATTAATAAGAGTTGCAACATTTAATTCCCCTTTAGGATTAATAAAGTGCTTCTGAATTTGAAATAAAAACAAAGTCGAAATAAAATGAAAATGGGTCTGAATTTGTTGTAATTTAGGTTCTAAAAGTCAGGCTCCAAACTGCTTGAATAACAGAGTAATATGCATTTTTTAAAGTATTTCATTAAAACTCAAATATTTCCACGCTAAAGCCCGGGTAATTTCATAGCCTACCAGCTCCTCTGATTGAATGTTATGTTTTATTTATTTTTTCTTGTTGCTTGGAACTATATTAACATGTGAATTTTGATTATTTTCTGAACAAAGTGATGTGTGAGAGCTGCAGGTTCTGTAGAGGCACTGTTGAGGACGACCTGTGATGGCAGCAGAGATCCCACTCAGATTCTCCTCTCAGATCGATCAGCCTCACATGCTCCGCTCTCCTGGATCACTTTCTGGAACTGGCTCTCGGTAGTTGTTGCTGCTGGTGTCTGGGCCGCTCTCCGCCTGTCCGCCTGCTTGTATGTGATCGTTCGTGGTCTCGGTTATTGGTTCCCGAACTTTTTGGACTCCTCCGACTTTCAGACAGCCTACTCGGCTGCTTTGGTTCAGGCAGGAAAGCTAACAGGCTAAGTGCTAGCCTGAACCGGCTCCGTCCTCCTGATGCCGACGATGCTGGAGAGGAACTCAGAGGCTCCGGTGAAGAAGAGGGGCCGAGCCCCGGCCAGCAGCGGCAGCGGCTACCCCGGAGGAGCGGCGAACAACGGCAGAAAGAACTTGTCCGGTAACGAGACCAGCACCATCAGCTGCTGGGAAGAAGGAAATTCAGGCTCCAGCAGCGACGAGGACCATGGTGGGTAGCCACGGTCACACTACAACTATTATGTTCGGCTTCTCCTTCCAGCTGCCTAAGTTCTAATGTGTGTTTGTGGGCTCAGGTGGAGGAGGGATGCGCGTCGGACCGCAGTACCAGGCCGTGGTTCCGGACTTTGACCCGGGTAAGAATTAGAACGTAGCTTATAATAGACCAGAGGCGGCGTGGTAGCCTCGAACAATCGGTGAGCGAAACTGCATCCTCTATTCCTGTCATACTGGTTCCAGATGAAGGTGTTCTGGTTCCGAACCAGTCGACTCTGTCTGCAGCTGTTTAATATGATTTGAAATGTTTTTGAAGACGGAGAACAGACTTCCAGGGGCGGTCCAAGACTGTATGAGGCCCTACACAGAATTTGATTTGGGAACTTTCCAGAGCTATTGTTGCTTACCGCAGCTTAGCTAACATCTAGTTTATCTTGTCTGTGGTTAAGTGTTTGTGTCGTATACATGTAATAATATAAAAAATATAACTGAAAAATATATTTTTTTTATAAAACTAGCAAATATAATCCCTTAATTAACTGCACAATTGAATGTGTATTGCTTAGAACCTCATACGTTCTATGAGAAGAAGGCTACTGATAGAATGCTATCAGTAGAAGGCTGTTACTGATAGAATGTGATTTTATCGACTGTGATTATGTGAATCAGTTGATAGAATCACATTCTATTGAAAGAATGTGATTCTATCAACTGATAGAATCACATTAACATGTTTCAGTGTTTAAAACTTAAGATACTTTTTGTTGTTTCTGAACAAACTCTCTTGTGACCTTTTATAGCTGTTATCATACATAATGCACCATTTTTGTAATAATTAATATTTTTGCTATTCTTACATTTGCACACGTAATGCGTAACATCAGATCAGAACTTGGGGGGAAAAAACATTTTCTTACTAAACTCCAGCAAAGTGGAACACCCAACAGCAGGATCTGAAACTATCTACTGTCATTCCTTTGGGACAATTCAAATGTCTTTTAAGACAAAAAGCTAATATTGTATTTCATCACCTATTTAACTAAGTCAGATTTGTTAATTACTGTGTTTTTCATTTATTTATCTTTTGTATTAATAAAACAGATCTCTCTGGTAAATGAGATCTTGGATCTCAATGAGAAAATCTGTATAAATAAAGGTCAGATAAAAACAAGATGAGTTCCAAGTCATCCATCCATTCCTCAGTTGATTCCACTATCACTTAGCAACAAGATACTTGAACTCCTTTGCTTGAGGTGGAGTCTGGACGAGGTCAAACCCAGTCCCAGTTCTCTGTGCTACATTGAAGAGGCGTCTCAACCACGACAGCTACACACTCTACACACTATGGTGTGTTTAATAAACCTGCAATACACACAGCACAGAGAAAGCCAACCAAGAAAACACAATATAAAGTTGTGTTAATCTACTTATTAGCTTAAGTAAAGAAGTAGGTAGTTTAATCTGTTGATGAAATAAAGTAAGTAGGTCTGCATGCTCACGTGGTTCCTCCCTGCTCGGCTCCAGCAGCAGCGGCAACAGATTCCTATCAATCACACATCCCAGATGATTTTCACCTGGTCTAGATGATGGTCTGGAAACAAAAGCAGTAAAATCATAATTAGAATAATATGACAGGTTTATGTCAGGTTCAGGCCTGTAATTAGAGGTAATTACAGGCCTGATAGTCAGGTTGGATCGGGCTCAGACACAATGGGTCAGGCTGGATTTTTATAAGCCTGACCTAAACTCTACTACATATAGGTTTGAACCAGGGATTGTTGTCTTTGCAGAGTCGTCAAGAACTTTTCTACATCTTCCACGAGGCCAACCAAAAAGCCTTCTCCATAACTTCTCTGACTTCCTTCTATTCCTGAGTTTTTAGTTTGTACAACCGGAACAGCTGTAGATGTTCTGACCATCTGGTACCTGTCTGCTGTCTTGGAGTGTCCAAGAGCAACCAAGCCCCCAGGGCCTCCTTCATCTCCTGGGTTTCAATCACTACTGCTGTCCCCAAAGGAACGCTCTTGTTGCCACTCACCAGGAACAGCTCCTGGAAGGCTGCGGCGACATGTTCCTGTCAGAAACCCTGGGGGTCAGATTAAGCAATTACAATGTAGCAGCATGGTGAGCGCTAGAACATTCCCCCTCCACCCATCTATACTGTCTCCGTGTTTAGTGGGCATGTTTGTCAGGTGCGGATGTGAACTCTTGTAATGGTCAGATTTTCAACACTAGATGTAGAGAATGAACACCTTTTTAAGGCAACAGATGGGTGGACCAGGTGTGTTCTACCTCCAGCCATGCTGAGTCACGGACCCGCAGATGAATGGAAATCAGAGCAGTGCACTCTCTCGATGAGCAAATGCACTGCTCTGTTTATTTGGTACACTCCTCAAGGTTTTCGTCAGGAGCCTGTCACATCCTTTCAGATATAATGTCTACATCCCCATCTGGGACATGAGAGGAGTTCTCCTGGAAGAGTGAGAAGATCTCACAAACACATTGCGGCACCAACCCTACCAGTCCACCTTCACCTTGTTTGGCTTCCCCAGATCTGTCTGGCAGCCACCTCCGCCACCGAATCACCGAATCAAACTCACTACCAAACTTTCAACAGTAACAAAAATCTCTGATTGGGACCTGAGAGGCTTTTCTTCCAAGTTACATCCCACTAGGATTCATCATTGCCCAGATGGGCATTGGGGTCCAGAATACCATCTGGAGAGTCCAGGAAGTGTTCTGTTTGGTACATAAGCACAGATTATAGTCAGAGTCTTCCTTCCATAAAGAGCTCTTTCACTTACAGGGAGATCTCTGATACTGAGCCCATGAAAAAAAGTCTGCAGATACATCAAGTGGTTGTGTCAGTGGCCCTGATTTGTGCCATTTCTGAACTGAGGCTGCAGGATGCACAAGCCAATTCTGAGGCTCACAAATGAGTTTATAAATTACAAATACATTTGTCTTTCAACAGTTATTACAGGAACGGTCCTATTTCACTTGCTCTTAATCATCCACCGAGGAGATCTTGGTTGTTATGGATACAATAAATGTCTAAATATATATAGATATAAAAAAAATTTCTCTGCTGTCCTGTGTCTCTGTTCCCAGATGTCGCCAAAGCGGCTCACCTCAGAGACAACCTGGGGATGCTGGTTTGGATCCCCAGCAGCTGCCTGAACCAGACTCAGTGTAAGAGGCAGACAGTTGCTTCTTATCGCGTTAGCTCAGCTCATTTCAGCGCCTCACCGGGGGCTTCAGTGTCATGCTGTACAGACTAACGATGTGTTGTGTTGCAGTGGACGAGTACATTGCCATCGCCAAAGAGAAACACGGCTACAACATGGAACAGGTGAATATTTATTGCAGTTTTCTCAGACAGCACCAACTTCTTGCTCCGACCAGGAGGAGTTCTCGAGGATTATTATTAAATGTCGCCCCGAAACAGTTAGTGGGAATTTCTTCATTTTCTCCGAGTGAACTGTCATTGAGAGACCATTCAATAACAGTCTGAGACTTTTTGAAAAGTCTCATAGACCGTTCAGTGTCTTTCAGTGGGTTCCCACTGGTGGAAGGTTTTCACCTGTTTAGTAGAAGTTGGGTATGGTGCATTCACTTCTCCGTCACCTGCCAGGGCTGATCAAGTTAAAATGTACTGATTCTATTCACCACTGATTCTTGAGTTCATCTGTAGTTTCCTTGTAAACTTGGCTTTAGCTATAGACTAATTATGCCGATTAATGTCCTTGTCTCAGGAGAAGATGGCATTGGAGAGAAATGAAGATGGTGCTTAAAGTGTATCTGACACATTTATGACGATTTTCATTCTGTTCTGTTAGTTACTGACAGGTATTCTTTGGGTGACCTTTCACCTCATAGACCAAAACAACTGTTCAACATGAAATCATCTATATTTACAGTATCTAGATATGCCTCAGAAGTCTTCTTTTTATTTACTTTGTTTAGAATTATATGTCAACATACACTTTTAATTGGACCACCTGGTTAATTCACCACTTGGCCAATTCATACCCTAATGTGCCATTTTGTTCCTTAATGTTCCCTGTTTATATACATATATTTTTCATTTTAGTTCAATATTTTTCATGAATTATGGAGATAAATTGTCATAAAATCACTAAATCTCAGGGGAAATTAACTTCACTGATTATTATTTCAGTATAGTACTCTATTGGTAGGATATACACTGAACATCAACAAAAAGAGATTTATGAACATTTTGGTTACACAATATATAGAGAAACTCAGTAATTTCTGATCTTCATATCAGCATTCATATCGTGGTATGACCACTTGTAGCGGTCTAACAGTCCTTTGAACATGATAGGGGTCAGGTTGAGGAATTTGATTTTGACCCAGTTGGCTTCTCATAGACAGTTACGGACAGTATGAGGTGTGATGTTCTGTTGGTCTCATCAGCTGGGTGTGTCGCTGGTCTTAGCCGATCCCACAGATGGACGAGCCGGATGTGGCGATCTTGTGCTGGAGTGGTCACACGTGGCCAACGAGGATGAGGTCGATTTGCAGTAGTGCCAGTCTGTTGGAAACAAACCCTTAAATGGCAGGTGGTCCGATAATGGACACTGTGCCGTGCAGCTACTGCTGTGGTGGACATCCCTGCATCCAACATGCCAATGGCATGCTCCAGCATAACTTGCGACATCTGAGGCATTATAACTTGTGACAAAATTTGACATTTTGGGGTGGTCTTTTATTGTCCCGAGTCCAAGGATTGTCCAGTTGTTGCTCATTTTGTTTGATCACCCAGTGGACATGCCCCACCCATGCACTGAGTAAAAACACAACTCACTGAGTAATGCTCACTGCAGCAAGTTGGATTGAAAATTATACACAAATCAAGAGAAATATTACTTTTGTACAATAAAATGTCAGCAAATGCTCATTTACAGTTGTTAGCTCCACATGGTAACCATATTTGACATGTTTATATTTTTGTTCAGTAAAGAAAATTACATTGAACTGTTGGATGTAAAAGTGGGTATGAACTGTTCCCCTGGATAGTACGAACTGAATCGGGGTTGGCACAGCGTGTCCCCCTTGTGGGTACAAACTGACCAATTTCGGTACGGTAGGCTGAGTTGGTACAAAATGTCCCTCTGGTTTGGTAGAAACCGAGGCAGGGTGGAAAAATATGTCTTGGGAGAGGGCTGCATGAGGGCTGTCGTAATAAGCAATCAACCAGTTAATCGCATGATAAATTCTAACAAACTCAGTAATTTCCACTTGCATGATTTATTTACTTGCTTATTGTTTTCTTCTTTTTTCTCTCTCTTTCTACCAAAAACTGGATAACAAAAGACTTCAGTCTGAGTCACTGGTCTCAGCCAGCTGTTTCTTTGAAGGACAGTTTTGTTTATAGAGACTTCAGGATTCATTTTATTTGTTTGTTTCTGTTGTTTTATTTATTTATTTTTTATATTTAAAATGTTGTCCAGTTCTGGGTTCAAATGTTCAATAGATATTAAAGTTTATTGATCTTTGAGAATGTGTTCTTGTGTGATCCTTTACTTGAAAAGGATCTCAAAACAACAATATTGTCATTTATCGCAATAACTTCTGGGACAATTTATTGTCCAGCAAAATCTGTTATTGTGACTGGGCTGGGCTGGATTCCATAAGTCAGATATGAAGGTACAAAATAACAAAGGCATGAAATGACCAAAACCTCTTACAAAATCATTTCATACTTTGTCTCATGCAGGTAAACAGACTGAAATATGTAAGTCGTATTGTGTTGCGTGTTCCGACTCGCCTGACCCGGTCTCCTCTCCCCTCGACCCGCTCCAGGCTCTGGGGATGCTCTTCTGGCACAAGCACAACATCGAAAAGTCTCTGGCCGACCTGCCGAACTTCACTCCGTTTCCTGATGAGTGGACAGTGGAGGACAAGGTCTTGTTTGAACAGGCCTTCAGCTTCCATGGGAAGAGCTTTCACCGCATCCAGCAGATGGTACTAGTACAACATCTTTATATTTGACTCATTGTTAAACCCAAGTATAATATAACCAACCCTCTTTGTATTTGTTAGGATTTATTTTGTGTGATTTTTTTAACAAAGGAATTGCCTTGTTCAACCTCAGATAAACCCTTAAGTAGCGAGTAAATAGTTTACTCTTGCTGTTTCCATAGTAATAAGAGTATTACCTGGACTAAGTGATGATTAGGAGATGTGAACAAAAAAGTCAATCATAACTCTGGTGGAGATTTGATTCTCTTTCAAATTTAGGTATTCGAAATTTTAAAAATTAGAATATTTAGATGCTCATTAAATGTATTCATCAATTTTTTGGGGGGAACGTTCAATTCAATTTCTGTACCCAGACCTCGGCCTGACCACTGTCTCACCTGTTTCAATCAAGAAAACACTTAAATAGGACCGGCCTTCACACTGCAATGGAAAAAAATTTATGAACAAATAAGAAACACAGAAATGAAGATCTGTGTGTCTAGAAAAGGAGAAAAAAATGTTACAGATCTATTTCTAGAGCTGTGGAACCCCAGAGAACCACAGTGGGAACCATCATTCACTAACTCTAGTGACCTCTCCAAGAGGTCACCAAACGACCCACAACAAAGTCCAAAGAACTGCAGACTTCACTTGTCTCAGTTAGGGTCAAAGTTCATGACTCCACCTTAAGAAAGAGAAACTGGACATAAATGATCCAGATAACCACTGCTGAGCTTCTCTCTGTTTTGTTAGAAGACATCTTGAGGGGCATCAAGATGTTTTTGGATCTAGAGTAGAACAATCAAATAATTGCAGAAAAGGGACTAACAGTAAGGCATGGTGGTGGCAGAGTGATGGTCTGGGTCTGCTGTGCTGCCAGAGGACCTGGAGGACCGTCTGTGGTACGTCTTCCCCTTGGCTTTCTGCTCTTCTTGTCTGTCTACTGCTGAATAAAGGCCACTAATGCCACAAAAACAAAAACCAGACGGTTCATTCTCAATAACTTTCCAGTGTGGCTGAAACACATGAATTCTGCAAATATAAGTTGGTAGAAAGTTCCTCCATCGTGTTGTTAAACACTCACTGCCAGTAATCACAAGCAGTAGGTTGTAATTGTTGCTGCTAAGGGTGGAACAGAACAGTTCCTCATTTTCTTCCAGTAATCTGACATCAGCTTGTGGGAAAACTACGTCCAAAACCAGGCCTCCGTCTCCATAGAAACACCCTGTAGCTTCTTCTGGGGATTCCCAGGCTAAAAGGAATAAATGTGGATATTTAATTCTCAACTAATGTAACGATTAAAGGATTATGTATAAACAAAGAGAAAAGACATTAAAATAATTTTTTAAATGGTCATTTAAGATGGTTTCTGCTTAGGAAATAAATGTACACGCTGCAAACACATGTAGACATTGTTCTTTTTTCCATGTATTATTTCTTTAAAGCACACGTGTCAAACTCGAGGCCCGGGGTCCCAATCCGGCCCGCCGGAGCTTTTCATGTGGCCCTCAAGACTACAGAGGGACGCATAAGTAGATGTTTCAAGATACCAGTTGTGTGTTTAAATATTATTTTATGAGTGAAATCAAAGCAGGTTTTATCTCTATACTGCGGTATCGTATCAGTTTTTTGATTCCGCAATCGCCGAAATTCATGCAAGACTAAACAAATCCAAACACTTTTGCATGCTGCTAATACAAATAACTTTTTTATGAAGTGTTTTCAAACAAAGTTCTGAAGAGTTACAAGGAAAAGAAAACCACAGCAGATTAATACAGTTTATAATGCATAATTTGACTGCAAAAAAATGGTTAAAAACATTGGGGTTAGGAGATGCTAACCTCCTCCTTACTCAGCCTTACTTGATGTCCAGTTATCTGTGATCGATGTGGCAAGTAATATATTTTTAAAGTAGCACCACAAAGTCAGGAATTTTTACTGCTAAAATCTTTTCACATTCTTAAGAATCGCTCATCAAATACAGACTTATTAATATATTGACAGTTTGTTAATGGGCTTTGTCAATACATGAAGTATCAACTGGCCCTTTGAGAACATTGATGATTTTGATGTGGCCCAAAATGAAAGTGGGTTTGGCACTGCCGCTCTAAAGTTGATATTTTTGCTCTTTTTGTTTGTACGCTGCTTTAAAAGCAAAGTGAAATTCCTTGATTTTGATCTATGCTGTGATTCCAATTCTTCTGAGGCTGTTTTTGGATTTCTCTGAAGAATCTGACATCAGCTGTATGGGAAATGGTCTGTAAAACGGAGGGAAGTGAAGATAAGTACCAACATGTCCACACTGGTTTACTCTGAAAGCAGATTGCAAGATGTTAAAGGAAGTCTTCAGAAACCTTCAGATATCGACAGCAGATCTCCAGCAGGCTCACAGTCTCAAATCATTTGGACACCAAAACAATTTTTTTGATATATTTTATTTAATGAGTAAAAAAAACAACAACCCTTTTTTTAGATATAATACCAAGATTAGATCTCAATCTGTGAACATTACTTTTGAAAGAGGCAGATATTTAATAGGGTGTCCTAGTTTTTGAATGAATACGTTTCTAGGCATATCCCACATCTGCAGAGAAAACTCTAAAGGTTGACACCAGCTTGACGTTGGCTCCACTTGAATATTTACACCCTTTGACATTCTCTACCGCAAACTTCAGTGTACGTTACTGTGGCAGACCAACACAGACTGGTGCATGTAAAGTGTAAGGAAACTGGATTTTAAAGATGTGACAATCTAAAAAGTGTGTTGTGAATGAAAGAGCATTTGTCTCCTTTATAGATTTCTTTTGTTTTTCCTCTTTTGTTTTACTTCAAACAACACAAAATACAGTTTTCAGTTGATGATTTTATTTACTAAGAGGAGCAAAGTGTTGCAAACCAAACTGGCCCTATGGGAAAAGTAATCAACCCTTAAACTGAATAGTTGGTTGTTTCACCCATGGCAGGAACAGCTGCCATCAATCGTTCTGAGTAACTGGCAACGAGTTTTTCACATCACTGCATAGATTAATCATGAATGGCCTATTTAAAGTCGATCTCAATCAAATTGAGTCCCATTTATTGTCTTCCTCCCTTTCACAGCTTTGCACCACTTCCTGTTAGTTATTGTAGTCTAGTTGTAACAAAATGCAGAAAGTTCATATGATATGAAAACTTGGCAATGTGCTATTTTTCCTGTAACCCACCATGTTTACCTCTGCTTGTATTTTAACTGAGGGTGTACTTACTTGTTCTCTTGCCTCATGGCAGGGGGCGCTCATGATCCTAGACATTGTGACTCCACATTTGCAGAGTAAAAGACAGTAACAGCCAGCTAGCCATGCAGTAAAGTCAAGTGCAGCGATTTATTTATAGTTTTCTCCTCTTAACACATCAGTCTCTTATTAATAATTGCAAAATAAATATTAAGCCTAAAACCATACTGCTGCAACAGACGGAATGTTCTGCTCTATGTGTGGGAAATATTTCAGTGTTTTTTTAGATAAAAAAAACACTTTTTGTCAGTTGCTATGGCAACGAATCTGTGTGTAGCCTGGCCAATGCAGAGAGTGAGAAAGACGTAGTTTTGAGTTGCACTTGAACGGTGGTTTTTCCCTTTGCTGTGGAGCATAGCACAAAATTAATAATACCTAAATTTCTAAGTTTCATTGAGTTAATGGAATTATTCTACGCAGCAGCGTGGCTATGGACGACATGTTAAAGAATTGTCTTTTTGCCTTCCAAAGTTGTCTGCATGTGTGAAATTTACTTAACATTTATATAATACAAATGTATATAATACATTTGTCAGTGCCTCACCAGCTTTGCACCTCACCACACGTCACTGGTCTCTAGTATTGCATTGATCCATGAGTGACTGTGTTTTTGTAGCTACCTGATAAGTCCATGGCCAGTCTGGTGCGTTTTTACTACTCCTGGAAGAAAAGTCGCAGTAAAACCAGCATGATGGACCGACAGACCCGGAAACAGAAGCGGGAGCAAGGCGACAGGTGAGGAGGAGTCAGCACAGGTAACATGGCCGCCCTGCCCTCTGACAGTGCTGGACCTGGGTGATAACTAGCTCTGTTTACGCAGTGATGAAGAGGTGGAGAATGGAAACGAAAATCCTTCCAGTGACTCAGAGATGGACCTGAATAAAGACAAGAAGGAGGTAAGGCGCAGTTCATATTAGCCGGCTGCTGGTTAACCGGCTGCTGGTTAACCCGTTGCTAACTGACTCTGCTTGTTGCAGCCGAGTTCTGCATCCGAGAAGACTGAGGTGAAACCACCGTCTGGTCTAAAGGTAAGAACGCTTTGCCCCCAAGAAATCTGTTTTTATCTTGTTTTTCTTTTTATATTTTTTATAATAATATTGTTGTAGTTTCCTTATTTTGTATTTATTCTAAGTATTGATTGTGTCTTTTTGTATTTATTGATAAAATGTGTGTAGATAAGTTATTTTATCCTTGTTTAAGCCTTTGTTATTAGCAAGATGAATTGAACATTGTTCAGGGACAACAGATGAAAATTTCTCTTTCATTTCCCTTTAGAAACTATAAGAACTTTTTTTCTGGTCTTCTTGCTCAGGTCATTTATTAATTATTTATTTCAGGTTTGATGGTGGTGTCACAACCGTGTGTATGAGAAACCAGTTGCTATGGCTGAGTAATTTTTTCAGAGTGAGGACAAAATGTTTATGGAGTTGGCATTTTAAGCTCGGTTTATATTCTTTATCATGTATTAGCTACGAGCATCATTATCATTACAGAGAAAGTTGATCATCATAAACTTGTTGCTCCCTGGTATCTACTGGGAGTCAGATTATCTCCTTTTTCAAAATGACCATTGCAAAATTCATCAACATGAAAATGTTCTTGTTTTAACAAGATTTTTCAAATTGTTTTTAAAAAAAATTATTTCTCCTTTAAAACCAAAAATATATTATTCCCTTTTAAATTAGAAAGGGCAAAACAGCAACACCTCTTGGGATTTTTGACGTTGTCTGGAAGAAACAGGGTGAAAAGAATGAGAGTCATCATGACCCCATCGATTCCTTTTTAACGAGTCACAATCTGCAAGACGAGTTTATTTTTACATCCTGATTTAACAAGAAACTTTCTCATTTAGCAAGTTTTGCATCTCATCATAACGTTTCACTGCTCCTGAATTTATTTAAAAGCCTTGGCATAGAAGTGCATAAAAAGTATCTAACTTTGAGTTCTCTTCATGCAGTAACATCTTCCACATTGAAGAATGTTGATGAGTGGCTGGGGACGTTTTAAAGCTGTCAGTCACTCAAAAATTGTTTGCCAGCAGATCTTTTTTTCACTTGCTGTTTTAATGCTGGTTTCTGGTTTAGTTGCTCATAAACTCCAGGTCACCTGTGAGGGGAGTTTCAATAGAAATGTGGCTAACTCCTTTAATTGCCTTTTTAGTAGTGTGTGTCGGGATCATATTAGCTGATTGTTAGCATATTAGCTCAGGTGTGTTGCTGCGGCTGTTTGCAGTCCAGTGTTGACAGCGTCTCTATGTGTGAGCAGACAGGAGGGAAGACGTCCCAGAGGATGAAGAAACGTCCTCCCAGAGGAATGTTCCTCAACCAGCAGGACGTGGTGTCTCTGTCCTCTTCCACTGCTCAGGGACTCACCAGACAGCTGGACAGTCAGCTGGTGTCCATAAAGAGACAGGTCAGCTGTGTTCTGGCTCCGTTCAAACGGCTTCGCTCTGCTTGTCTCTGTACATCGTCTCTTTTCTGTCCCGTAGATTCAGACCATCAAGCAGACAAACAGCGCTCTGAAGGAGAAACTGAGCTCAGGAGTGGACGAGTTCAGGCAACCTGAGGTAACTATAGCAACAGTAGTACGAATGGTTCAGTTTTGAATTGTTTCTTCAGCAACATTTAGTGTTGCTGCTGGATACGTTGGTGAGCCGCTGCTTTTGTTTCAGGCAAATCAGAAGTTCAATAATCGCTGGACCACAGAGGAGCAGCTTCTGGCCGTCCAAGGTAACCAGCCAATCAGCTGGTAGCTTTCAGCCACTTAATTAATCATGCTAAATAACGTCTGAATCCCTCCGTCCAGCCATCAGGAAGTACGGGCGTGACTACCAGGCCATTTCAGACGTGATTGGCAACAAGTCCGTGGTGCAGGTGAAGAACTTTCTGGTGAACTACCGGCGAAGGTTTAACCTGGACGAGGTCCTGCAGGAGTGGGAGGCAGAGCATGAAATGGAGGGTGGAGACGTGAAAGCAGAGGAGGAGAAAATGATGGAGGACAACATGACGGCAAGCGCAGCTGAAGACGAAGAGGCTGCTGGCAAGCAGCAGAAGAAGGAGGTGAGATGGAAGCTCCTAAACCTGGTTCAGGTCCCAGATGTTCCCAGCTGCTCCTCAGGGCCCTGGGGCCTCTGAAGTAGAGGGCCAGGGGCCAGAGGGCCACGTCCCCCAAAAACAGCATGAGATTCTCAACCTAACCCTAAAATGTTTCACCACTAAAAAAAAAACTTTTTCAATAAAAGCTTGCATAGGGTTGAACAATAAATCAATAACATGTATCATGATACACATATGATCAGTATCAGTAGATAATACAGCTGATATTCATTATTCTATTTATGGAATAATCACTGAACGTCAATCCAGAGCTGCACAGCATTCTGGGAGATGTAGGCAGAGGAAAAGCTTTAGTTATTCAACCTCTCACGTAAGTGGCATCAACTAACTCACTCACTCTTTGGTTACCTAGCAACAAGCTGCAGTTTGAGGTTTCACCACTGTGCCTCACAAATGCTTAAGGACAAAAAGCAACGGAGAAAAAGCTGCGGATAAAACACGAAATACTGCCACCAGTTTGGCAGTATTTCAAGTATTTAAAGCAAAAATTGAATCAATAATTATCAATATTGAAAATTATTGACATGGACTGATATGACACTTGTATCGTGATAAGTTTTTCAACCGTACCTATGCTCAAAAGGCAACAGAGGGTCTTTTTAGTTGAGAATCAGTTTGACTCTCTCAGTTCACCAGGAACAGGTCTTTCTTTTCTACTTACGTACTTACATCATGTCATTTTTTTTTTTTTTTAGAAAATTCTCCAAAATCAATAAAAAACTTCCAACAATCAAACCCTTCTTCTAATAGCTGAGCAGTTTTTTTCCATGTTACCTCTGGGATTTTGATTTTTTTTTTTTTACTTTCAAAGCAAAACATGCTGATAAAATAAAATTATTACCTTTAATCTAAATCAGGAGGAATTGATCATTTTGGGTTTAAATGTACATAATTTGCCACATTTACTTGGTTTTCACTTAACGTAACGGGGCATCAAGTGGGAGAGTAAAGAATGGATGGACGAAGCTCCGGACAGATGGTTTCTTTTTGTGCTTTTTTAGTTTTTTTTTAATCAAACGTAAATATTTCAGTTCATCAGATTTCTTTGATATGTCAATTATACAAAAGCAGTTTTCAATTTGTGATTTTATCATTTGAAAAAAACCTGTCCACACCATCACGGCCCCATGTGAAAATCTGATCGCCCCTTTTGTTAAATGATGAATTAACTGTGATTCACCGCATTTTCTTGGTTCAGTCAGTGTATAAGTAGAGCAGCCCAACAACGACGGCTGTCGTTAGAATCTGTCCTGAGTTATGATCCCAGTTCACATGTAGCTTCATCAGAGCCGACTTTGAGCTAAATACTAAACTGATTTGCTGACCCAGGAGCGTGTTTCCAAGCTTCCGCCTCACAGAGCAGCCCTCCCCAGTCACACCCCTCTCTCAGCTCCCTCAGACTAGCCAGCATCAATTAGCAAACACCTGGTGGAACTGCGTATCTGCTGAGATCATTACAAGAGCTACTTCTCAGATCAACGCTGGTAAAACGTTGTTAAAGGATTCATAGAGGAGCCATGTTGTGACGTCTTCCTGAAGGCGGAGTTTCAGAAAGAGCAGGCGCTTCTTAAAGAGATAGAGACCCAATTTCAAGGAGTTAAATTACAAAGTCAAATTTCTTTGAAGTCATATTTGATATAGATAGAATTTTTGTAACAATTAAATCTAACATAGTTACTCGATTGTCTGGAAAACGCATATTACTGCCCCTTTAAGGAGTTAAACATTACTGAGACTCAGATTTTTGCTGCAAAAGCAAAAATCTGAGCCTGTTGTTGATGAGAGGCTTTTATTTTGCAGGACTCGTCTGTTCCGATGGACTCAGAGTGACCTCTAACCTCCCAAGAAACCAGCCTGACACCTGACCCCCAGCCTCCTGGAGGATTGCTTTCTTTAGTCGTCTCTCTTTATTATTTTGGCCCTCTGTTTTTCAGTTTTGCTTCTGTTTGCGTATGTCACAGTCATCCCCATCCTCTATGGACCAATCCATACTTCAGCCACCAATTACAGTCAGAGGACTTTTTCTTTATGTTTTGTCACATAACGTTTTGAATTGTTTGTATGTTTGTGTTTTGGGATCTGAGGTGCAGGAAGAATTGGATGAAGGTTGGGTTACGTGGGGCTTGTCATGTCCTGATTAGCTCATTGCGTTTTTTAAGATTTTACAGCCTTTTTAGAGAAAAAAAATCCAATAAAACCAAAGTTTATTAAGAAAATTGTGTGACTTCTATTTCACAGTTTATTTTTCTTTTTGGGATTAAAAGTTTAGTTTCCATAGTTACATATTTAATATGTCTTCATGAACTTTTTTTTTTATTTTATTTTATCAATATGTTTTTGTTCCAAGTGACTAGGAACTGAATTTATTTTTGTTGCACCATTCTCAGGAAAATATGATTCTTAATGAATGTGTGTGATCTTTTTTTTTCCCCCCTCGTGTTTGTTTTTATGAATTTGCATCATAAAAATTCACAAATAAACATTTTCTGATTTCAGCTATGTGTTTTGTGTATTTTTGTAAAACTGCTTTTCAGTTGTATCTAATCCAAATATTGCTAGTCACACTGAGGTCCCTCACTGCAAACTCAGCCACCGGAAATGTGCAATTAATCGTTTGTTCACTGCACAATTTTTAACATTTTAAATTAAAATGATTAATTAAGTGTTATAGTATACTGATAAATAAAATCGTATTAGTTTTTCAAAACTTAGTTAGATATGTTTAATTTTAGAATGATCAATGATTCTACTACTTCTACTACAAAACTTCTCTAATTCTCTCAGATCAGCTGAACATGAACCAAGCTACCACTGGTCAAATTCTGACCAATGGTAGCTCATTCTCATCTTACAACTAATTTAGAAAAAAAAAAAAAAATCTACATCCAATTTAGCACTGATCCAGCTCAGCTCAGTCCCAGTCATTATAATCCTGTAAATTGGATTCTTTTAATGTGATGACACCAGATCAGTTCCATTCATATCGAATCCAGATCAGTGAGTTTCAGTTCACCATGAGGTGACGGTGACAGGTTGCCATAACAACCCACAAATACTTAAATCTCTGCAGTTCACTGGAAAATTCTTCATAAAACTTAATCCACAATTTATTAGATAAAAAACCCCAGTCTGCTGAACCTCCCACAGCAGTCATATGACATTGCGTGGGTTTATGATGTAATAACTCTAATTTGCGTCATGGAGGTTCGCCTGGCCTGCTACTATAACAGAAGCAGATGATTGTTATAGGCTTGTTTTTGAAGTCTCTAAATTTAGGTCTGATATCTAAATATAGAAACATTTCCTAGAATAAACCAACAGTTGGAAGCAGAAGTTTTACATACATAGAGTAAAAAGGCACATAGACATTGTCAATTTTCACATTTTGGACCAAAACCTGCTCATCTGTTGGAAACTGAACTGGTCTCCTGAGCGGGGATGACACTGTCATGTTGACACTTGCATAAAATTGTTTGAACAGTTTCAGGCATGTTTAGTCATTTCAGATTTATCTGTAGTTTACATGTTTTCTATAACTCCATTCTATCTATGGTGTCTTCTTCAGAGAGGATGATTAAAGAAATATATCTGTCAGTTTTGTCTCAGTGTTTTTGTTTCCCATTTACTAGACAGGAGCTCAAAGGCCACTCAGAGAGGAAGAAGCCATTACTCCTAAAGCAATATCAAAAACCAAATTACAGGAGAAACGGGCCAAGACTCCAGAAAACTATTAAAATAAGACTGTGAAAGAAAACCTGAAACATTTCCTCACCTTATTCAGTTTTAAACACAATTACGTCTAAAAACCAAAACAATATGTGCATCTTTCAGAAACAAATCCCTCATTATTCTGGTATTTAGTTAATAGAAATGGTTTTTGCTAATCCTTACTGACTTAGAACACAAAATGCTTTGTATCTGATTTCACGGCAGTTAGGGGAAATGTTTTTTTATGCAGTTCATGTATTAAAAGGCATCTTTTTGTTTTATACAATATCAATAAATGTAATTTTAAAAATTTTCACTGCAATTTTACTATAGCATTTTTAAAAGTGAGCAGAGCAGAACTTGGAGGAGTTTTCATCAGGTTTGAAAATATACATGGAATAATTCAAGAGCAAAACCAGTTTAAAATAGTCAAGAATGTTATTTATGGATTTAGTTTAAGACTGTGTTGAAATTTGATAATAGAAAAAAATTTATTAAATCATTTTATTTATTTTTAATAGAATGTAAGTGTAATAAGATCTAAGGTCAAATGTATACATTAAGGCTATCAAAACTGGTAAAAAAAAATCGGTGGAATTTGATTTGCCCCAGTATTACATTTATTTATGTTTGTTTTCACAATTTCTGTAATTTGTTGCTTCAAAGTTCCTTCATAACCTTGAAGGTTCTCTTCAAGGTTATGTAAATATATTTTACATATATGTGCCAAATCATTACTTACACACAGACGGCATTTAGACTATTGTCTTGTGCTGGACAGTCTAACAAGAAGCGTTTCGATTTGAAAATGAGAAACAGCGCCCCCTGTGGTGCAGTCTTGTTTCTCTCCCTGGAGCCTCCGGGAAAGCTGCGCCCCCTGACGGTATGCTCCTCGTCGGGCAACTGGGGGATTTCCTGAGCGGAAGCAGCGGAGGGGGTTTCCAGTCTGATCAGCCCAGGCCTCCCTGCTGGCTCTCTGAGGTGGACCCAGTAACTTCTCTCTCCGGGACTGACAGTACAAACCGAACCCAGAGGAGTGCCGAGCGGAACTGGACCATGAGGAGTCCGCCTGAAGCCTGGAGGCTCCACGGCAGCGTCAGCGGAACGGCAACGGTTTGAATCCGCAGTGAATCCGCCGAGCTGTAGCCTGCCGAGGAGACTGATGTGAGTTCACACACACACACACTCACACTCACAGAGACACACACACACATACATTCAGTACATCACTAAGAGTGGAGGGACATTTAGGCTCGCGGACCAGTAATAATCAGCCTAGTCAACGGCTGTGTGTGAGAGAGTGTGTGTTCTGATGGATTTGATAAATTGACCTTTTATTAACAAGAACAGCGGCGATGCTAAAGAAGCTAGGCGCTCGCTAGCATTAGCAGTCCGTGTGTTTACATCCACTGTCTGGTTCTAACTGACAAATACATCAGTAATGTGAGAGATGAGTGTCCGAAACACCGCGAAACGGTGAGGGGCCAGCGAAGGATCGTCTCCTGCTGGCGTTTTTCATTTATTCTTCCTGTTGGACTGTGTGTCTCTCTCTGTGTGGAGGCTTCTCGGATGAAGAGAGGATGACTCCTGGGTCAGATGTCAGCGTTGTAAGGTCATGTTATTGGGTGATGAACGCATGCTTGTTGAGCGGCTGTTCGTAGTGATGAGATGTCAGAAGATGTCACCTGCTGTGAGTCACGGACTGGAAGTCAGAACTGTTCCCAGAAACAGCAGGGATGTTCCACAGCTTCATTTCAGAGAACAGAGGGAGCCGATGACAGCAGGCTGAGGTGAACTGCTGCTCCTCAACGGGCGAAGGACGTGTTTTTTTTAGAGACGAATCGGTTAATCGTTCATAAATCGTTTGATTAACCGATTTATGGTTAATCGACCGATTACCTCTATTGACAAGAGAAATAGCAAAAAGTTTGACTTTTCTTTTTTCTTATTTGTTAAATTCATTAAGAACATAACTATCACCCTTTTCAGTTTATAGCCATATCAACCAGCAAAGCAAACAGGATACATTTGTAATTCCTTAATTTTGTTTGTTTGATTTGACAGAAAGTCTTAATTCCTTATGTGAAGGCAATTGAAATGAAGAATCAGAATTGGCAGATCAATGCCAAATATCGGTTGTGGGCCAGGAAAGGCCTGACCGGTGCGTCGCTGAACTGAATGGTTTTGAGAGGTTTGATTGAGAAATGACTCCGATCCATCAGGAGGAACAGATTGGCTCTGCTGGACAGGTTTCTGTTGTTAATACAAGCAGGTCTGGAAGTGTTTAGATGGACGGAACAGAATACAGACTTGTGAGATAAAATTCCAGTCACTGGCAGGAAATGGAATAATGTTATCCCAATCTATTAGAATAAAGCTATTCCAGTAGAACAACCTATTGTTCTAACGCTCTCATTGTATTTCAACCCATAAACATCTGACTGGACGAATTAATGAATGACAGATGGATGAATGATGAATTATTCAATTTTAGGAGAATTTCAGGCATCTGATTCATAAATGATCTATCAAATGGACTGTAGAAATGCTGGATGTTTTCTTAGCAGCTTCGATAATAAACAGTGGCCATAGTCTCATGGTGGATTTTTGGAAATGTTCGAAGAGCGGACAGTTTTCCCTTGATTTGGCTGTGATGCGATGCGATATGCTGAAAAATCTGTAATTCTGATTCTATAAGCGTATTTTTGGGTTACAAACGCTGTGTGCTAACGTTTAGGAGGGTTTGCTTTGGTGTAGGGGTGGGCGCTTATTGAATCGTTTATTATTTGTCGTGAAAAATTTCTCATCATGATAAGAATTTTGATTTATAGTTGTCTCCATAAATTTCCATTAATAAAAAAACAACAAACGACTGTATTATCGAAAATGTTATTTTTACTATTTGCTCCACTGTTTGCTCCATAAAAAGCATCAATAAATACCCGTAAATTTGAAAGTATGATTAAACACAATCACTATGTGCAGCTTAAATGACACTTCTGTTGTTAAGTGACATCCTAAAGAAGACTGTTTCAAATGGGAATGTTTTTCAAGAACACTATTAGTGTTTGTGGTGCTATGAACGCTGTGACATGCAGCAGTCACTGCATGTCACAGCCACATGACTAGCTAAAAAAAAATAAAACTTGCTTCATCGCTATCACAATAGTACCACAAAAAAAAAAAAAAAAATCCTGCAAGTTTATTGATAAAATTCTAAGCTGATGTGGCCTGTTTTGCTGTATAAATGAGGATTGCCTTCACTCTCTGTTAGTCAGCACTAGAACCTTTAACAAAGAAGCTGCAGAAAATGTTTCTCTCTTTTATTTGTTGTAGATTTGGGAAAGAGGAAAGTGATTTTGGGAGGAAACCTGACGAAAAACACGTAACTTGGTATTGGCCATTTGAAATGTGAACGCGAAACACACGTTCCTTACGGTTGAGCTGCTTGTGCCTTTTTCTCTATTGCTGCTGCTTTATGTTATTTTCCCTTACTGTGGGGGGAAGGGGGTAGATAACGCCCCAACTTGCTCATGTTTATCTGAACCAGTAAATCAGATATAGTATTTCCAGATACTTGTTGCTTAAATCATCTCTGGACTCCAGGTATCATTAATAACTGCTCTGAGCTGTGAGTTGTTTCAGAGCTTTGTTTGGCTCAGCATTCAGACCTAACTTTCTAACTTCTGACTTCTGAAAAGACGGGCGAGTCAAACTGGTCGACTTGCGCGATTGATTGATCTGTTTGTGTTGACAACCTGATCAGGCCTGGATCCCCCTGCAATGTTCTCATTAACAAATTCAGACACCTATGCTTTTCTTTTGTGACTGTAACAGCTGATCTGAGTTCAGGAAAACCCCGTCTGAGGAACCGTTCCACTTTCTCTTTGTGCAAACAGAGTGCTTAGTCATGATGTTGTGTCTGATTAAACTAAACTCTGTTACTCTCTGCAAGTTTATTGAGTCTTCCTCAGCGTTCCCTTGAATTCATTTCTTAATATGAAATGCAAATTTTTTAGTGGCAACAATCATTGCACGACCTCTCTGAAAAATCCTCCCAGAAACACTCAGGAATATTCAAGGCTTTTCTTTGGTCATTTTGGAGTTTCATTCTGCCACTGTGTCACGCTCACAGAGATAGAATGTGCTTGTGTTGCTAATGGAATCAATGGAAAAGCCCCTAACATCCCCACAGTTCAGCCCTGACAGGAAGTGTGCACTGTTTGTATACGTGTGTGTGTGTGTGTGTGTGTGTGTGTGTGTGTGTGTGTGTGTGTGTGTGTGTGTGTCAGTTTTATAGAGTTCAATGGTACTCGTTTGCACACACCCTTACTGTTCTGTGCTTTTCTTGAAAATGTATCTGAACTGGGAAATTTACGGTAAGAACAAATTAAGTTACTGATGTTTTGTAGATTTTTACAAAAAAAAGAAAAAAACCCCGCTTTGTTGAATCTTCAGATATTTAAAAAAAGAAAATCAAAAAGCAACAGAAAGAGAAACCATGTCAGCTGCCAGGTGCTACCCGGTGGCACACTGGTGGTCACCTTTATGTCTGCCTTACATTCTTTCATGTCTCTTCGTGCACCCTTGAAGTGATCTGTCACCATCTGCTCACAGTCTGCTGTGAGGAACGGTGGTTATGTGACTTTGGTTTTTTGATCAGGTGCCATAATCTCCTATTTCATAAGAACAAAACGCCCCAAACGGGGAACAAGCCACGATGTTGCCAGCATGATTAACCCTGTCACAATAAACAATTAATCAGTTAATCACATGATAAACTGAAACGAGCTTGATAATTTCAAGTTTGGTTTATTGGTTTACGTTTCAAACATATTCACATTCATAATTCAAATATGTATGTACATTTAGGTTACTATTTATCTGAAAAGGAGTTTCCCTTCCCCAATGTCCTTTATTCTTCTATGTCTTATTTTCAACTGTAAAAATAAGGAAAACATTCGATGATTAATATTTTTTGAAGGACAGTTTTGTCTACAGAGACTTCATGATTCATTTGTGGTTTTGATTGTGTTGGATTTTAATGTCCTTTTTTATTTATTGTTTGTGGTTATGTTTTATTTTGCATATTTAAAATCCAGTTTATTAGTTTTTGAGAGGATGAACTTGTATCACAATGTTATTATGAATATGTTACTTTAAAATGGTCTCAAAACAACAATATTATCATTTATAATTTCTGGGACAATTTATCACCCAGAAATGCTTTTTTTATTTATTTTTTATCGTGACTGGTCTAATCATGCAATATTACATATTTCAAAAACTACAAAAAACACAAAAAGGTCCACAGTTAGTTAAAATACTACCTACATATGTCCATGTGTATTGCCTTTCACATTCACACCAGTCTCTGGTGCTACTGTAAAGATAATAATAACAACTATTATTAACTATTCAGCGCTAAATTAAAATTTGCAATGTAAAGCACATTAAAGAAAGATTAGCAGCTTTGTGGATCTTTCCTTTCAGTAAACTTCCCCTCCATCCTGTTGCTCTGCTGCTGTGCAGCTGTAGTCCCTCACTGTGCTGCAGTGGAACACCTGCAGAAGGAGTTCAGTGTGTTGTGCCCCAACCTTTTTCTTTTAACCTACTTAGAAAATACAGCTGTTGATTAGCCTTCATCCACTTCCTGCCTCTCTGCGTACTCCTTCCTCCCATTAATGAGCCCTGCTACTTCTGCGTCATCTGCAGACTTCACTGCCAGCCGGCCACCATGATGGGTTTGGTAGTCATGTGTCAGCAGTGCCTAGAGCAGTGAGGGAACCCAGTGATGAGGTTGATGGGTGAGGTTGGGGAGTTGTTAATCTTTGCAATCCGTGGTCTGTCGGGTCAAGAAGTCTAATTTCCAGTTAGAGGCTGAAGGGTTTGGTTCACCAGTGTTTGTGGAAGGATTGGGTTAAAGGTGGAGCTGGAGCTCCAAAATGGCAACCTCACCCAGTTTTTCAGGTGAAAGAGCGTCCGATGAGTCACAGCTCGGTAATGGCGGTTGTTGTTCTGCCTTTAGACATCCTGGTGAGAGTCTATTGCAGTGGCAGTGGACATCACCAGCCTGTCAGAACACTTCATTACTGTTGCAGTTAGAGGCCAGTAGTCATTTGGTCAGGGGACTGTCCAGGGCTTCAGCACTGGGAAGGTAAAACACTTAGAAGTGTGTAACATATCTGTGGACAGAGAGCTGATGGGCACAAAGCTTTAGAACCTGACCAAACCCCGGTCAGTGCCTGCAGCTTCATGGGGTTTATTTCCCATAGTGCCCTTCTTCCATCAACCACCTTCACACAGAGAGGAGGTTGTTGGGTGAAGATGAGAGTCTGGAGGTAAACGTAGTATTAGTCCCTTCAACGTGTCCGGGTGTCTCTGCACAAATTGGGTCACTTTGTTTCTTCACTATGTTCTCCATATCACACTCTGTCTGTGGTCTCTTTGCAGCCTCTTTATTCCCTTCTCATGATGTCATTGTGCCCTTCCTGTTCCCTTCTTTTGGTCCTTTTCTCTTCTTTTGGTCTTTTCATACTAATCTTGTGGTCTTTTTATTCCCCATTTGTGGTTTCCTTGTACTCTTTCTGTGGTCTCTCTTTTCTCTTCTTTTGGTCTTTTTTCATTCTCATAATGTGGTCATTTTGACCTGATTATGGCCTCTTCATTCCCATCTTCTGGTCTCTCTGTTCTCTTCTTATGGTGATTCTGTACCTTGTTGTGGTGTCTTTTCTCCCTCCTACCAGCCCAGTGTTCAAAGTAATCTGCACATACTCTACAGGAGCAAATAAAATGGACATAGTAATATTTCAGACATGAAATTCATGGAAAGTAATTTTTTTTATTTGTAACTAGTGACACCAAAGACTTATTAACTATGTGATCAGTTTCCAGGCACATGAATAGGATAACACAGGATAGAAAACATATATTTTCAGTACATGCAAAGATGTAACTTGTTGCCTTGGTGATTTGCTGAACCTCAGTCCAGCATGTTGATTAACCATATTTCTGTCTGTGTGTTTGCCTGTGAAGCCTCCTCAGGTCATGTCATCAGGGAGAAGTGCTAATGGGAGGGAAGTACAGATACCCCTCCAGCAGGTGGCACCTTCACTTGTTGCTCCCCTCCCAATCACACCACCCTCCCACCGCTCAACCAATCCCTGGCCTCCATGCGATCTCACTCCTCAACCAAGTAAGTCTGTCAGAAGTGCCGTAGTGCCGTAGTGGCTTGGTCTGGTGTTGGTCTGGTTTTAATCCTCCTCTCTGTGTGTTCAGGTGCTCCTGCAGGGTTCCAGCCTCTTCATGGAGGATTTCGAGATGTGTTTGTTGAGAAGCCAGAGGCCAAATACTGCTGCGAGGCATGCAGGCGGGTCCTGTGTGAGCCCCGCCAGACTGAATGTGGACACCGCTTCTGTCAGAGCTGCATCAACGACATCCTCAGGTGAGCAGGGCAGATTGTTATTCAGAACCTTAAAGGGGCAGTATGATGTAAAATAAACTTTTTTGAACTTTCCGTCATGTTATTGTGTTATCCTCTCGTCAAAAACATACCTGGAGTGTTACTTTGATTCTTTCATGCATTATTTGAGAAATCCTTTAATCTCCATGGCAACCGTTCAGCTGTTCAAAATGCCTGAGTGGGCCTAGCTCCGTCTTCGAGGACGAAGCTCCTCCTCAGAGCTGCGGTTTCCAAGCTTCAGAGCTTCCACTGCACAGAGCAACTCTCCCTCACTGAGCTCCTTCAGACTAGCCAGCAGCAATTAGCAAACACCCGGTGGAACTGTTCATCTCCTGAGCTCATTATAGGAGCTACTTCTCAGTGCAGTGCTGGTGAAAACATTGTTAAAGGGTTAATAGAGGAGTCATGTTGTGCTGACCTCTTAAAGGTGGAGTTTTTAAAGAGACAGACATCCAATTTCAAAACGTTAAATTTTGAAGTCAAATTTCTTTTAAGTCGTATATGATGTATGCAGCATTTTTTTTAATAGCTGACGGTAACATAGTTACTTGGTTGTGTTATAAAATAGCACTATGTGCCTGGAAAACATAAACACTGCTCCTTCAAGCCTACATCCTTCAGTCATTTAGTCGACACTGTACTCGACTGATTCATAAGACAGACAGACAGACAGACAGACAGACAGACAGACAGACAGACAGACAGACAGCTTGGGGTCGGCAGCAGCACCTCCACCTCCAGCCTCCCTGCCGGTTCCAGTGGGATCTAACGTTGTCCTCTTCCTTCCTGCAGTCACTCAAACCCAGTGTGTCCGGCTGACAGGGAGCCTCTGTTCAAAGACAAGGTGAGCTGAAAAGCTGGGCTCAGCAGAGTCATGTCATCACGAACGGCTGATCAGAAGAGGGTTTCTTAATGCCTGTCTTTTTTTTGTTTTTATTGGTTTCAGATCTTTAGAGATGTTTGTTGCCATCGAGAGATTATGGCGCTGAAGGTCTTCTGTCGGAGTAAAGCTAATGGCTGTCAGGAGCAAATGAGTCTGCAGCAGATACCTGTGAGCACACACTCCATTACGGTTCCACTGTGCCTTTGGCCCGATGGTGCAGTATGTGTTGTACACACGGCCTGTCCCACCTCTCTGTCTCCAGGACCACCTGAATGTGTGTCCGTTCTTCGAGGTTCCTTGTCCACTGGGGAAATGTAAAGAGAGGATGATGAGGAAGGAGATTCCTGAGCACCTAGCGTGGAAATGTAAACACAGAGAGAGCACTTGTGAATTTTGCATGACCAAGATGCCTTTGACTGACCTACAGGTAAGCAAGGCGTTTTAAACCGGTGAGAAGTGTGGCTGTCGTTGCGCAGTAGTCGTTAGGCGATATGCTCTGAGGTGAGATCAGGAAGCACCGCTCTGCTTCAGTGGTCAGGAGCTGCAGCAACCCGATATTAATATCTGTATCAGCCCAGATGTTTAAAAAGCTCTGGACTGGGTATCGGTGACAAACAAAAAAGAAAAAAAAACTAAACTCATTATCTTCTCAAAAACTGGTGGATTTTATTTGTTTTTTGTCTGTTTTTGTTGTGGTGACTTATTTCTACTTTTGTCATGAATTGTCACATATACGGCTGTCAGAAAATAAAGGGACTTGACTAGAAACACAGGCCACACTTTTCAGATTTTATTTGGAAACATTCTTGAAGAATATAAATAATAATAGTGCTCTATTAGCTGCTGGTGTCCTGTAGGACCGGCTGCATTAAAATGTTTTATGAAACTGTTTTTCAGAAACACAAGGAGACTGTGTGTCCGTCGTTCCCTGTGTCCTGTCCCAACCACTGCTCCTTCTCTTCCCTGCCCCGGAGTGAGGTACTGAAGCCTCTCTGCTGCCCTCTTGTGGCCCCTCCAAGCACAGCAACATATTGTGGCTGCATTTTCCTTAACCATAAAATTGCGCAAATTTGAAATTATGAAAACAAACATGCAAAGTTTGAAAGTCTTTGCTTTGGTTTTTCAGCTGTATCAAAATAAATGAATTACGCTCAACTGCAATGGAAACACTTGTTTTGCATCACACAAGTCACATGATCGATAAACAAATGTTACTACTGGCGGAAATAACGTAGACGACAACAGGAAGTGGTAGCAGGATGATGACGATTTGTTTTTGGTTTTATTTGAACAGTGTGCAGCCGGCTCTACAATTTTTGTCATTTAAAATCACACATGAATGGGGTGCTGTGGTGGTGCAGGGGTTTATGTGCAGCCCACATGGGGAGGCCTTAGTCATCGTCACAGGTTCAATTCCTGGCCTGGTGACCTTTGCCACATGTCCTCCCTCTCTCTTCACCTACTTTCCTGTCTTAGCACTTACAAATAAAGGACACTACAGCCCAAAAACCTTTTTAAAAAAGGTTTTTGAATAAATTTGTTCATGCAATAAGTTATTTAAAAAGACGGGACACCATCATCCTCCGTCATCATCTTTGTCTTTTCCACCAGCAGTGACATCCAGTTGTTGGCCATGTGAATCATGTGAAGTGAAAAAAGTGCTTCCATTGCAGTTTTTGGAAATACACAAATTTTGATGCAGCCGAAAAACCGCCTCATTTAGCGCAAAAACTTTTTATCTTCATTTTAGAAATTGTGTTTCCATTAAGCCAACATTTTTTTTGTAATTCCAATTTTGCACAATTTTAAGGTCAAATTGTGCAGAATTGGAACCACAGCTGGTTTTGAAGGGATCCATTGGTTCATTGAATGTTTGTGTTGTTTCAGCTGACCAGCCACCAGCACGACTGTCCCAAAGCCCAGGTCAGCTGTCTGTTCCACCGCTACGGCTGCACCTTCAAGGTGACTCCTGTTCATGTTCTCTTCTTCTTCTCTCATCATTAATCTTCCAGCATTGATCTCTCACATGAGCTTTCTCTATCACCTTGTTGTGTATGTGTCATGCGCCGTGTTTCCTGTGCCTTAGGGCTTAAATCAAGAAATGAGGCAGCATGACTCGACCTTCGTAGCTGAGCATCTAAGAATGATGGTCAAAGGGAACTGCTTGTTGGAGAACAAGGTAACCATAGCAACTAAATGGGGGCAATCAAGGCCAAATTGAGTAAGGTTTGACTGAAGAGCGTTTGTGGTTAAAGGTGGACAACGTAAAGGAAGAGCTAATGGAGCGGTGTAAGGTGCTTCCTGCTCTCAACAGCCGACTGTCGGAGCTGGAGAGCCAGAATGAAGAGCTGCGGGAAAAGAACCGGCAGACGGAGCAGAAGCTGGCCAACCTGCAGGTAGGGGAGGACGGGGTAAGATGAACCCTTTTTTATATTTAGGGTCACTACATTAAGGCAACCTTGGATGTACAACTAGAGATGTACTGATCCGATATCAATATCTGTATCGGTCCTGATATTGGAGAAAAATTCTAGATTGGGTATCAGTGACATTGTGCCCCCTCCCATAAGGGTAGATCTATTCAGTCTAGTTCTATGCTTTGTAGTCTGAGTGACATCATGCTTTATTATTTATTTTTACATTATGATTAGAATTCATAATTGAACCATTTGAGTTGTTACAGTTTTTTTTTTTTTACATTTTGACCAAAGTAGTCAACCTGTTTTAGTCAAATTGTGACTAAATTTGACTAAAACTTAGTCACAATTTATTCTTTTTGTTACATTGGCTATTCTACTCCTAACTGCTGTGACTGAGCAAATTAAAGTTGTTTTTCCATATTTGACAAGCTACTGAAGCTATTGGTGCATTTCAGTTTGCTGTTCTGGTGCAGAATTAGCAAATAAATGAGTAATTCAGAACATTTATGTCTGCGTTTAAAAAAATAAACATTTTAATTAAATCCAGCTGTTTTTCTGTATCAGATCGGTATCGGTCGATACTAAACCTCTGATATCGGTATCGGAAGTAAAAAAAAGTGGATCTGTGTGCCCCTAGTTGCTTCCTTCTGCATCTGCATACATTTCCAACACAACTCACCCTGAGCAATTTAAAACCAACTAACAGAACCTGGGAAGCATTGGTGGGACTTTAAAATACCTTCTAAACTGGAAGCAGATCCTGGAGGAGTTTATTGCAGGGCTGAGGCAGCGCAGGCTCAGAGGAGATGATGAGGGTGGACCGGATCCTTTGCCAGTTTCACAGCTGATTTGCTCTCTCAGGAGGCATTTCCCAGAAATCCTAATCCCACTTTTCTCTAATCCTTTCTCTGAGGGTAATAACCCAATGTTTTTTAGATCACCAACAATCATGTCACCATGAAGACTTCACAGACAATGAAACACATAATTACATCACATAAAATATTGCTGACAGCGAGTCTCAAGCCAGTAGGGCTGAATGCAACAGTTGGGTGTGCCTGAGCATTTACTGGGATCAGATGGCCCAGGAGTCTCGTTGTTGGATTGTGTTGAGGCTTTCTGTGTCCTGCAGACTGAAACATCGGAGCCTCTCTGTGTTTCCCTAGAAAATGATGAGCTCGCATTCAGAGACGCTGATGGCGTTGGAGATAGAGCTTGGTTCACTGCGTCGACTAAGAGAAGAAGTGGAAACCTTACGAGGAACGGTGGACAATGTTCGGACACGACTGGCCACCTTGGAGCAGGGGGGACGGAGCGGGTCCGGATCCACTCACACCCTCGGTTAGTCGATGCTCCGGGTTTCAGTGGCTAGCTGAAGGTTTTTGACCAGGTAATCCAAACTTGATGGAGATATTTCCTCTCTCTTTCCAGCGTCTTTGGAAACTCAGCTCAATCGGCACGACGACATGCTGAGCGTCCATGAAATCCGGTTGGCTGACATGGACCTGAGGTTTCAGGTACTGGAGACAGCTAGCTACAATGGGACTCTAATCTGGAAAATCCGGGACTACAAGAGACGGAAACAGGAAGCAGTGGCAGGAAAGACGCTGTCACTGTATTCACAGCCATTTTATACCGGATATTTCGGATACAAGATGTGCGCTCGGGTTTACCTCAATGGAGACGGCATGGGCAAGGGGACGCACCTGTCGCTGTTCTTTGTGGTGATGAAGGGCGAGTACGACGCCCTGCTGCCCTGGCCCTTCAAGCAGAAGGTACTGTCTGTATTCTCTATGTTTTTAATATGCAGGTCTACTACAGTTGGAAGTCTTTCAGTGTCTAACAGTTGGATTTGTTTCTGGGTCACAATTTGATTCAGAAGTGATTTTGGATTCAGAGACCAATCTTTCTATTCAAACGGTCTGGAGATTCTGTTTAAATTATGTGAATTGTTTATTCAAAACAATTCTATAAGGTTTCTTTTCCAGGACTAGGAATTGTGATTCTTTGTAGAATTTATTTTTTTGTCAACAGTTCTCATTATCAACAGGTCTGGTTGCTAAAGCTGCACCAATCAGAGACTTTGTTCTGGTTGCAAAATTTGTCAAAATCTGACACCAATTTTAGGTGATTCAAAATTTTCTTTAAAAAGCACAAAAAACAGAAAAATCCCTTTTTTTTCTTCTTTGGGGAAAAATTGAAGATGTAACTCTCTTTACTGTAGTCAAAATTTTAAAACTTTGCGTGATAGTTTGTGGTTCGGGTTATTCCTGCCCGGACATTTATTATGAACATTAGAGGAGATACTGCTGGTTCCAGCCAGAGCCGGTCCCTCCAACCGTCTGTGTGCTTTGGACAAATAAGAAATTTGATTTAACCAGTGGTGGGAAAAGTAAAAAGTTATTTTCCAACCCTGAAGCACTAGTCAGATATATTAGTTCCACTAGTACCAAAGCACTACACCAACAGAGTACTTAGCAGGAGCTAATGCTAAATACCATGTTTAGCATCAGCTAACCAAATGGTTGGTTATTTTTTTGTCAACAGTTCTCATTATCAATGCTAATGCTAATCTTGAATTCAAATTATTTCTGCCCTTGAAAGACTACAACACTTGAGTGCCAAATATATTTTTGACATCATTGTATGTATGTTTATTTTTTGTATACTGTGTTTTATTTTGTTCCTGTATGTGTGTGTTTTTAATAAAGTTATTGGGAAGGGAAAAAGAGGGAGAACGTGAGGAGAGGAAACAAAACTGCTGCACTCACTTCAAAATAAGAGCATAAATATAAATGTAGTAACAGTTGATAAAAATTTCAACACAATATTTAGAATGAGACTTATAACTTCATTCAATTGAAAGTAAAAAAAAAATCATCCAAATAAATTAGAATTTATACGGTGCCCAAAGTCAGTCCTCGAGGGCCGACATCCCTGGTGGTAGTAACAACCTTTTCAGCAAGTCAACTGTTCGTCTTAGACCTTCTAATGAGCCATCATTTGATCCAGGTGCGCTAAACCAGGGAGAGAACTAAAACATGCAGGATGCCGGCCCTCGAGGACCGACTTTGGGCGCCCCTGATTTAGGGGAAGCTAAGTGTGCTACGAGCTCTCAAAGCTAGCTGAAGTGCTGAATGAAAAAATAGCACATTACCAGAAGTGTGGACTGCTGAATTTAACCATCACCAAGGATGAGAATAGAAAGATATTTGTGTTCCCAAATCTAAAATGTATCCTTCCTTGTGCTGGACTCCTGTCTGTTTTTTTCTGTTTCTTTGTGCCAGTCCTTTCTTACTTCCTTGCATAATTTCTACTTTTCCTCCTTGTTCTTTTCTTTTCTTACTTTCTTCAGTCTGTTATCCAGTCTTGTGTCCCTTCCCTGTATCATTTCTCCCTCCTCCTTCCTTATTGGACAGGCATACAAATTAAATCCAACTATAAAGAATAGTATTTACAAATTTTTACTTCCATACATTGTTTTATATTTTCCACATCTCAAGACATTATTTTTTCTGACAGCTTTTTAAAGTAAACACAATTTGTGTTCAGTTTATGTCCCCACTGAGTAAGTTGCACTTTTCTACAACTGTGGAATTGTCCAAAGATTGGTAAGCAGAACCGTTAGTTGATGTCCGGCAGTCGCAGTGAGCTTTCTGTGTGTGTTTACAGAATAAGCTCACTGTTTAATGTGTGTGTGTGTGTGTGTGTGTGTGTGTGTTAGGTGACTCTGATGCTGATGGACCAGACTCCTTCCAGGAAGCACCTGGGTGACGCCTTCAAGCCCGATCCGCACAGCAGCAGCTTCAGGCGCCCCACGGCTGAGATGAACATCGCCTCCGGCTGCCCTCTGTTCGTGGCTCAGAGCGTCCTGGAGACGGGCAGCTACATCAAAGATGACACCATCTTCATCAAGGTGGGCCGTCGCTTCTGTTGAACCTGCAGTGTCTTCGCCAAGGCGACGCACGATTCCTGACCGCTGAACGTATTTGTGTCGATTCTGTTGATCCACAGGTCACCGTGGATACATCCGACCTTCCTGACCCCTGATGTTAGGAACTTCTTCGTCTAACATCACCTCATCAGTGCAAGATCTGCACCGCCAAGACTAATGGGAAGGATCAGTGGAGCTGGAGGCCGGTCAGGCTGGAGGACAGGAAGCAGCCAATCAGAGCGCGCTTTGTCTTCTGGTTGCTATATGGACTGCAGAGCTGTGTGTGTGTCTTGGTTGTGTGTGAATTGATCTGTTACGACGTCACCGCGGTGACCTTACCCAGAACCGACGTGCCCGTCACAGTGAGGGCATTGGTGTGGCTCGCCCCTGACGCACGCTGTGCCTGACTTCCTGTTTCATACTTGCCTACTGGGTCATGCTGGGAAATGTGCCAGTTACAGTTCAGACCAGCACCACTGGATCAGAACCGGTGCCATAAACTGAGTGGTGAAGTGACAGGAGGTCTTCATCAGACTGGTTCTATCAGGCTAACTAGCTGATGTCACACTAGCACTAGTTTTTTTAACCTAATATTCTAAGTAATTTTTTTTCACTAACTATTTTCAGCCAGCCTAGCATGTCTCATCATGGCCACCTTGTATGTCATCTGGCTCAGCGGCTCTGAGTCAGGGTGAAACAGGTTGGCTGGAGGATTTTTATTTTATACAATCAAACTGACAGGGTAGTTGGGTTTGAGCTGCGGTCCAGAGCCAACCTGTAGAACTTTGTGCAGGGGAGGAAAACATCCTGTCAGCAGAAAATACTGAACTTCAACAGTGAAGCATTTCTGTAGAGTGCAGAGGCTCTCTGCCCAGGCTGACTGCCACTCCCTCTAAAAGTCTACAAGGGTCCACAGCATCACCACTGAGCTGAACCAGAACCGTCCAAAGGAGTCCAGAGTATTCCAGGGACCAGACGGAGCTGAGTTCCTGCCGGAGCTTCCAGCTGGACCTCCTCTGTGGCTCCTGTGAGTTTTCCAGTGTTGGCAAAAATTCATCCAACTGTCTCCATACATTTGCACAGTTTTAATGTTTGTTGAAGTGTAAAAATAAAAATAATTTAAAAAAAAAACAACAGAAGAACAATCTTTGTCATGTGTGAAGTTCAGTAAAATATGCATGTTAGTAAGTATTGAGGATGGACTTTAAAAACGTTCATTTTCAGGCTTTCCTCTGAAAACGCCCCGGGGGTTTTCTGTTTTGTAGTGAAACAGATCAAAATGTCTGTTCGTCTTAAGTTGTTCTGGCTCAGAGAGAGGATGGAGCATGTCATGGTGGCTGGTAGCCCAGGTCCAGCACTAACTTTTGATCTGTTTACTGCTGAACAAAGAGTTTTTTCTATTTTTCACACATCCCAAACATCTAGAACAGGGGTGTCCAAAGTGGGTCCTGGAGGGCCGGCATCCTGCATGTTTTAGTTCTCTCCCTGGTTTAACGCACCTGGATCAAATGATGGCTCATTAGAAGGCCTAAGAGGAACATTGACAAGCTGAAAAGGTTGTTACTACCACCAGGGAGAGAACTAAAACATGCAGGATGCCGGGCCTCCAGGACCCACTTTGGGCACCCCTGATCTAGAACATGATCCAATCCACTTAGTGGTGTCAGAAGTACTTAGCATCATCAAATGAATTATTTTGGATAACAAACATTTATGTAGACTCGTCAGAACATTTGAAGACTCAAAAGTATTTGAGTCTTCAAATGTTTTCAAATTCAAAAATACTTTATTCATCCCTAAGGGAAATTAAATATCTATAGAAATAAATAGTTTATTTAAAATACACTACATATAACAAATATTTATCTCCAGTAGCTCCCTCTACTGATAAGAATAATTAACAGCAGAACTGAGTCACACAACAGTATAATGAGATGTTCAGCCAGGTTGTTAGTTCCCAAAGAATTGTGATATATTTTAGGTTTAAAGCTACAGATATTGTACATGTTGGTTTTAATGCGTTCCTTTTGGTGTAAATTAGGTCCAGAAGAACCATGGAGTTTGATTAAAAAGTTTATTTGAAACAGAAAATTATGGACACAGACATTATCTTAAGTACTTCAAATGGAATGCAAAGCCAGAAAGATGTGGAAGAAAGTGAAAATCTTTTAATTGGATCAAAGTACCAAAATAAAAAACAACTAACATTAAACTGTGTTGATGATTAGAAAAGGTCTGTGTAAACTCTAACTGTGGATAAGAACTTCACAAAGTTTCATTGGTGAAAAAAAGATGTGCTAAAGATGTTACATTTGCCAAACACACTAACTGGCCTAAAGAGAAATGGAGTGACATCTTCCACTGGGCTCAAGCTCCTGCAAAGTGTTGGACGGCCCCAAAACCCTGAATTTAAGCCACAGTACACTGTCATGCATCCTGACATGGGGACATTACTCATTCTTTGGTATCGGGCATAAGAATCACATACCAGGAATCATGGATAATTACTGAGCAACTACCCCAATCCTTGAACCTTTAAAAAGAACAATACCTGTGGTGTGACATCAAACATTCTGTTTCTTACGCAAGACAAAGAAATTTAGAGAGGCTGTATATAGTTCCAGCCTGGATCCTCCAGGCATACCGCCCTGCATGTTTTAGGCGTTTTTCTGCTTCAGCACACCTGACTTCAATTGATGGCTGATTAACAGGCATTTGATGAACAGTAATCATCTTAATCTGGTGTATAGAAGCAGAGAAATGTCAAAAGCACTTGTCTCAAATCTTTCTCGAGCCGGTGTCCTGCAACTTTTAGATGTTTCCTCTGCTTCAGCTTACATTAGCAGAGCTCTGTAGAAACTGCTCAAGACGCAGTTTCACCATTTAACTCAAGTGTACAGGACTGTCTCTGACCTGAAACATGCAGGGCAGTGTGCCTTCAGGACCAGGGTTGGGGAACCTGCTAAATACCTGCTGACTGGTGTCAGAAGTGGGTCAGCTCTGTGCACCACGGATGCTTTTCTCAGGAACAATGAATAAATGGATATTTGTTCAGTGATTCACACAAGAATCTACATTTTTAAACATTTTCCATCCGTACAGAAAATGTTTGTGAAGAAAAATGCTGAGTTTGTCTGGTGAACTATTTGAGCAGTTTAATGTTTTCTTTTCCTTTTTTTCTTTTGGTTTATCTAATAAATGTTTTCCTGATATTTCAATTTGGAGTAAACTGGTCAGCATTCCCAAAGGGAATAAATAATGCTCTAAGAGGTTTAAAATGTACTCATTATTTTGAACACAACTGTGTTTCAATGGAAAGACCCAGTTTATCTAGGGATAAATCAGGGTAATAAAAAAGTCTATGTCTGCTAACTGTAATAAGTGAAGTATTTACAAGCATTTCTCTGGTCTTATACACAGCACCACATATGTTGAAATGTTGAGACACTGGTAAGAAGTGATAAATAATGCAGAAAGTGAGGGAATGGATGTTAGAAGAATCAACATAAATGCAAAACACTGGGTGTGGAGTGGGCTGCACAGTGGTGCAGTTGGTATAGCTGTTGCCTTGCAGCAAGAAGGTTCTGGGTTCAATTCCCAGCCCTGGTCTTTCTGCATGGAGTTTGCATGTTCTCTCTAAATATCTCTCCAGCCTCCCAGAACATCTCCATGACAATGTTCTGGGAGTTCTGCCTTTGAGTTCTCATGAAATGTCTTGGACAGAAGGATTTTTGTTTTTTTGTCCTACAAAGTTCTTTGTAGAATAAAACAAAGCACCTGGCTGCACATGGAAGAAAAATTCAGATTAAAGGGATGATTTTGCAAAGGCCGTAGTAATCGAGGCAGGTGTCCTGGATTCTCTTCCCAATATTGGATAATTTCCCTTATGTCTTCCCATTTTCTTAGTATGTAAGGTCACTCATTATTTACCCCTAACATAAGTTGAGATAATTTCATCACAGATGAACATTTTCTGAGAAACAATGTCTTTTTTTACACTTAAAATTATGGAATATGTGGCACGGCGGTGACACAGGCACAAAGCTCACGACCCCTGTCCTGAGGCCTCAGTCCTTGAAGCAGCTGTCATAGGCTTGAATCACAGCCTATTGACCTTTCCCCTCTCATAACCAACATTCCTGGCCAGTAGAGCCAAAAAAAGCATAGAATATAACAAATCACCTGGCTGCTCCCTAAAAAAGTCATTTTGTCTAATTATTTCTTGAAAATACTCCACGAGTGAAAATAAAGTCCACAATTTCAATCAAAATGACCCACCGGTTAATTCCTCGCTCATATTGTGATTTTTAAGGCCAGCAGAGGGAGCCCGTCGTTCACTGTGGAACACTCGTTCTGCTTTTCTTCTTCTTCTCCATGTGGCCGTGCATGGGTTGTTGGTATATCACGTTTCCAAACACCGCTGGCAGCAGACAGAGAGCAGAGGAAGGACCTCACTAAGCAGGTAAAAGCTTTCCAGCCGCCGCTGCTGTTGTTCCACCGGGCAGGCTCCTCTGACTGTGAGCTGTGGACCCGAGTAGAGCAGAGTCCTGCAGCCATTGTGGCTCCAAAAGAGGCGCAGCTGACTCCGGTGACTTTCCTGACCCAGCAGTTAGTGTGTAAAACCGGACAGAGAAGGTATTTCGCGACAGCTGTTCCAGTCTGTCTCCATCCTGAAACTGTTGCTTAAAGCACCGTGACTGAAACAAACCTCCAGGTGAATTTCAGTCCGTTAAACTACAACAGTTCTGAAATCGCTCCTGCTGGAAGGCGCTCAGTCAGCTGCTTCAATATGTGGCAGAAAAACACAAACGACGTTAACACAAGCCTAATTCTGCGAACGAATCTGCAGTTAACGGACTTTTTAGACTCTCATTGCTGTTGCAGCTGCTGGTGGGCAGGAATCATTCCAACCACAGAGCTGGTTGGAAGGAATTCCAGACGTTCATCTGCTGCCTGGGTCCAAACTCAACCAAAAATACAGACCAAATAATGCTGACAACAATAATGCAAATAAGTAAAACAGCTATTTTTCTTCGTCTCACTTTTATCATATTGGCAATTAAACTGTTATATCAGAACTAACTTAGTAAATCTAAAGTTGTATTTATTACGTAAAAACGCTATCCAAACCAACTTGATCCTATGTGGAATATAATTTAAAATCAATAATGAAATGTGACTAATCACATTTTAACATGGTTCAATTTATCTGCCACACTAATTGTTGTGGCAGATAAATTGCTGCAGCAATTGGCGGCAATTAATTGCCTGACAACACAAAGCAGGCTTAAAGAAATCACAATTCCATTCAACATTGTTTGAATTAATAAATTTTTCCTCTTCTTGATCTGAATTCCACTCGCAGTTTAATGATGTTGGACGATGGGATCTGTGTCAGAGCTGGCCAGCCTGTTGACAGCACATGCATGGCTAATTCCAGAATACTGTGCTGGTGCATTGGAGTGTAAATGAGGATCAATAAGTGATCTCCATGCTACTTCATGCTACTGCCTGTCACATCGGCCACCCCTCCTAAACATGGCCGGTTAGAATATCTGTTCATGAATTCAAAGGACTGAGCTGTTTGTCAATGCAGCGTTAATAAAAGAATATAACATCTTTTATATATTTTTTTTTTCAGTAAATGTTACACTGCATCTGGAACTTTGACTAAGACTTTTTGACACTATGTATTTGTTTGATTTTAGATTTTTTTATTTATTTCTGGGACAACAATATACTGTAATGGTAATTTAATCTGACTGGTGTCACCAGAAAGTGTGTGGGTGTGTGTAGAGCATTTATCATACTTAATACAATCTTTCTTACTGGATTTTTCTCCAGTCCACATAAATAACTAGAACTGAAGGTTCCAGAATGTTCTTTAACCTGACAGAGCCTGGACCTAGGCTAACTTCTCCTTGTATAAACCAAAGCAAGAATTGTGCTGTATTCTCAACAGGTAGTCAAATTGCTCCCTGTGTGTGATGGACTCCTCCGGGTGTGTGTGTGTGTGTGTCCCTTGTCTCCTGGGGGTTCATGGACAGGATCTCAAGGCGCAACTGTAGAGAGGAGAGTGTCTGGTGTGAGAACATAAGGGTGTCGTCTCTGTTTTCTGCACATGGTGTGTTTCTGTTGCCGTCTTCAGACCATGACCTTCGGTGTACACTGGAGCTGCTCTTAAGTTTGAGGCCATGGTTCTTGACTGGATAAAGGTGGGCTGCTCCCTCTGGTGGAGGAGTTTAAGTATCTTGTTTTCTTGCTCTTGAGTGACAGTAGATTGAAGTGGGAGATGAACTGATGGTTTCTGTCTCGGTCTGCAGTAATCCAGGCTTTGTTCTGGTTTGTTTGTATGAGGGAATGGCTGACCAAAAGTGAAACTTTTGATTTTCCAGTCTATTTATGTTCCCACTCATGTACAGTGAACAAGATCCTGGATGTTGGTGCCTGAAAGGAGGTTCATCTGTAGAGGTGCCAGACATCTTAGGACACTAGAGCTCAGAGTTGAGCTGCTGCTTCTTTGCATTGGCCCCAAGAATGAACTGGAGAGTGTTGTTGTTGACGGAGAGTGTTGTTGTTGACAGGGATGTTGTCTTTTCCTCCTGGACCCGTTATCCTTGAACCTGATCCTGGATATGTGGAAAAATATGACTAGAAGTGATTGTGGGTGATGGATTGATGGATATTCAAAACTATAGGATGTATCACCACTTTGCCAAGATCTAGAAGACGCCAGTCACGTCAAATAAAACAGTACTGGTTAGGCTGTTTAGGAACTACCTGGGTACTGTGAAAGCCCAGTGGATCTACTGGGCAAAAGCCCAGTAGATCCACTGATGGATTAGAACTCTGACCAAGACAAATGTCTAAAAAGATTAATGCCCCAATTACAGAAAGATTGAGTGTTCCCCCACTGCCCCACATTGCTAAACTGTATGTTGGAGGAATCATGGTGAACCTGCGCCAGCTGCCAAACATTCTGCTATGAGTGAAGTTCATCCTGCTATGAGTGGAACTCGTAGCAGGATGAACTTCACTGATAGCACCTCAAATAAATCCTGAGGTGTTTGAAACATGGCAGCCATTTATTCCTCAATAGAACACTGACCCAAAAATCTCACCAGAAACTTTTTGCAAATGTAATGTTCATTCAGGTCTTGTAGGAAGCTTGGTTCAGTGTGTAAAAATTCAAGAGCATTGCCTCCTGCCTGGAATTAACCCCTTTAACATCTCTGTTCTCAGACAGGATGTCTATGCACAGGACATTGTGTGGCCGTCCTGCTCTGCAGCTCTGCAGGATGTTTTCATCCAGATCTTTACCTACTCTCACTCTGTTCACAAAGGTAACACCGTCACAAAACCCAACATGCCTCATTTCACCCCACAGAGTAAGGGTATTTTTTCCCATTCATAATAGAAAGCAACATTTCTATTAGAGATGCACCGTGACATTGGCTACCGACTGGAATCGGAAGATTTTTTATTATTTTTTTATTATTTATTTATTTTTGCCCACTTTCACCAAACTGATTGGTGAAAGTTTGGTTGGAAACTCAAAAATCTGATTATTTTTTTCCAATCAGAAAAGACACCATACCTGAGCCAACCTGCCGGGTCGAGCTGCTCTCACTACTCTTCTATGTGGAAGGTGTTATTGAGGGACGAAAGCCGAAAGTTTGACTCTGGTGTTTTAAAACCAAGGCAGAGGAAGAACAGGTCCGTTAGAGCAATAACTGGAACTGACACTGGTCAATTTGCTCCTCTACCTTTTTGAAACTTTTGCGGTTTTGGTCGATTCTTACCTGACATTTGGGCCTCCCACCTCAGGACAGCTCTTTGTATGCTTTCGTCGAATTGGAGGAGTGATTTGGTATCCATAGAAACCAGGGGAGGCTGAATGTATTGGAGCAAAGGTACTCTGTTTGATTCTTCTGTTGGCAGCTTTTTGGAAATCTTTTAGCCAAGGTAAGGATCTACATCTTTTTTTAATTGACACAGAGACTGATGTTTGCAGTTAGTAATGCCCCCCTCAGACAGTGTAAATGTGAAATATAAATCATTTTATATGTTTTTTTTACATAAGACCCTGTTTTACAATCACCTCGGCTGCTTACATAAAATAAATAATATTTAGATTGTTAACTATAGAAACCGGACAAGCTAAAATTGGTTCAATCTTTATAAAAACTTGAGGTTGAGAAAATCCCTGATCGGTGCATCTCTAATATTTAGTTTGTTACTTCAGTGGTGTTAAATATATACATCTTGTTAGTATTTATGTACAGTGTTTATAGACGACCTATAAACAAGAATAAATTCAAACTGACTTTTCTCTCTGCAGGATCCGTGTCCACTGTGTGATGAAGCTAAAGAGCTGCTGCAGCCATTCAAACACAGGGTGAGGATTTAATTCTTCCATCTTCTAGTTAATTTCTGATGTTCCTCAACCTACATTTGGTTTTCTCTCAAATCTGTTTCAGTGGCCAGGCCACAGTAGACATGGGAGTAGGGAAGCACCAATCCACTTTTTTTCACTTCCCATAGAGATATGAGGTTCAGCATCGGCTGATACCAATTTGATACGGAAGAACCAAGATGAATTGACTTAAAACATGCTTTTTAAAACACAGGTCTTAAATGTACTGAATTACAAATTTATTTACCAACAATGTACCAGTACATCACACTTTAATAAAACTTCACAAAACTGGTCAATCATGTGAAAACAACTTTCATTGGTTCAGTCAGTGCAGTTAGGAGTAGAACAGGCAATGAAAAATAAATGATAAAGAAACTGAAACTCACTAACCAACAGGTTGACTACCTTGGTCAGACATGTAAAAATAAACGTCAACAAACCTTCTTTGCTTCCTTCTTATAATGTAAAAAATAATAAAGCTTGATGTTGTTCAGACTACAAAGCATAGAATTAGACTGAATAGATCTGTTCTTATGGATTGCACACATTGTCACCGATGCCCCATCTAGAATTTTTTAAAATATCAGGATGGATATAGACATTATTATCAGATCGGTCCATCTCTACATGGGATGTATGATAACCTTGAGTAAATATACCACAGTTCAATTTATTTTGCAGCTTCAGTTCAATACAGAAAATTTGCAATTATTCCCATTTAAGATTATGATTCCTTGAGGGCCGAGGAAGGAATCGTAGTGGTCAACCATGTAAAATCCCAGAGATGGAGGATACTGACGTCACCAACTTCCTACAGAGTTGATGACTGCAGACCTCCAAACCATATAGTTCAAACAGCAAAGGTCTGTGGATAAGTTTTAAGGTTTTCAAAGTTAATCTCATCCCCATTATCACATGGTAGCCATAGCTTTTCTTTTGTTTGACCATCGTAAAAGCCATGTAATAATCGGTCACCTCTACTGTAATTATTTCCACCCTTGGTTTCTGTTGATGACCTGTCCGTCTCTCTGTGCTTCATGTAGTTTATCCTGCAGCAGGTGGACATCAGTCTCCCAGAAAACAGGCAGTGGTGGGACAAGTACAAGTGGGACATACCAGTGTTCCACCTGAATGGTCAATATTTGATGAAACACGGAGTGGATGCTGCATTGCTGGACAAACTGCTTCAAGATATTGAGAAGAAAAACATGTGATGAGAATCTTTTGTGTTTTAGTTATTTGAGCTAATGTCTATTTTAATTATCAATAAAAACAACTTCCCAATAATTCATTGGTTGTCTTCTGTCTGTCAGCTTGTGTTTGCCTAATTTTGTTATTTGGACATATTTCCTCCTGTGGAGTTGTTCTCATCTTAGCTCATACAACAAATATCCAGTCATGAGGACAGGGTGGATCTTTAACCAAGTGAAATATCCTTGCCTTTAAGATGAGAGATTTTAACCAATGGGTATATTGGGCAGAATATAAGCATCGTTTGTTGAAGGAATGAGGGTTTTGGGTGAAATTGTGACCAAACCCTTGTAAGGAACGGGATGTTCCCAGTCTGGAGTGGTATTTATGAAAACTGGTCCAAGGAAGGAAGAGAGGTGAACGTGGTCATCGGCCATCAAGATTCATTTAGTTGGCAAAGGCTGGCCTGTGTGTTCTGATCCTAGAAACCATCTACTGTAGCTAAAAATGTTGAAAAGTTTTAGAAAACACTGGTCTACATAGCCAGACCAGCTACGGTGCTCATGCAGAACACTCCCACTGCTGCAACAACCAACACATGGACATCAGAAGTGGATAACTGATAAATCAAGTTTTCGCCAGGGAGTTCATCACTTACCCAGAACAAAAGACAGTAGGATGCAGTATGGGGAAAAGACTAGAGGGCATAACCAGTGATGGAATGGATGTTGTTCGGCTAGATATCCTTGAGTCCTACTGTCCATGTTGATGGTTCTTAAAACCAAGGTATTACTACAATCCATGTGTGCCCATTCGTAGAAACGGTCTTTCCTAAATGCTACAGTCTCTCATAGCAGGACAACGCTGCCTGCAGCAAACTAAAAATGCTTCAAGAATGTTTAAGGGAGCCCATCAAAGAGCTTGAGATTTTGATGTATAATCCAAATTCCCCACTTCCCAGTCCAAACCAGCATCTCTGGGATGTTCCGGACAAACAAGTCTGATCTGTGGAGGGTTCAATTCAAACAAGCTGTTAATATCTTGGGGTCAGATCCCACAGTACAGAGCTCTTTGGGCAACAAACGGTTGACCAATACATCAATAGAGTCCCTTCATCAAAAGATAATGTGGAAGAGTTGTACAGAGAGTGCCACAGCTTTCCAGTAAACCTTGTATCTCCTGAAGAAACTGTTTAGAAACCAAGACATTGTCATGTTTTACTTAAACCAGTCTTCATGTTTTGGGCAGAAAAAACTCCAGGCAAACCTTCACCAATTTGTCAAACAAGATGAGGAATGTGTCTGAACATGACACCTGAGTCACATGGCTCCGATCCAGTGAGCTCATTAATATTTAGCCTGAAAGTTGAGCGGGACCGGCTCTCAGCCAATCCCAGCCCAGCTTCCTTCTATGTGACCTGGAAGTGGTATTTTGTGATGTTTTGTGTGTGTGGTGGCGGGGGGTGGTTGCCATGGAGAAGTCTGTTTCATGTAATGGCGTCTAGCAGTTACAGCAGCAGATCTGTGGATGTTCAGGTTGCTTTGCAGAAAGCCAAGAAGAAGATCTGTGATCTGCAGCAGCAGCTGGAGTAAGAACCAAACCCTGTCTGGTGTGTTCTCTGTGGTTCATCTGTTGGCAGCAAACGCAGAATAAAATACTCCTGGTGACCAAAAAATGAAGGATGACAGGAAGTCATCACTGATAATGTTTAGACATCAGTAATGTAATGGCCAAGAACTTCAGCATTTTGTTTTAATATGTAATAAAGCAATTATGCATTATGCCATTTACATACATGACTGAAGACTGAAATGTTTTAGATTTTTTTGGTTCTTTTCTTTAGCCAGAGGGACTGGAAAATCTGACCTGCATGGACTGAGATCCATATGCTAACAGAATTCTAAGTTACTGAGATACAGAGTCAACATCCAGGAAGTATCTGGGTCCATGTGACCTAATGTCATCACGTGTATGGCATAGCTGGGGACCAGCGTAGTGAACTGATTCATCCGGCAGTGTGACCAGTCTTACTGGAAGGTGAACTGGTCTGACCTGTCTGTGTTTGTTCCATACTGGGTCCAGTCTCCATGCTTGGTTACTTTAAGGAGACAGGAAGTCAATGTTTGCTCATATTCTTTGCTGCTTTTCAGTCCGTGTGCCAAACATGAGAATATTGTGAGTAGTTTGATGTAGTTGGAGGAGGTTATAGAGGATGATGTGGACCATCAAGCAGTCAGGCGCTTTAAACTTCTGACTGGACCATTTCTGAAATCATAGCTGTTGAAATATTTTACTTACAGGTATGTTTGATGTCTCAAATTTTTTTTTACAAATGAACATGTGACATGTTTTGTACTGTTTTAAAATGTATGTCACACTCAAGTGTTGGAATTATGATTGTGAATCTAATGTGTTTTCTGTTTTTTTTGTTTGTTTTTCAGAGAAAAGAGTTTAGAGGATCCAAACATCATCAGTTCTCCATCATGGACCTCCAAGAAGGAACTCAGGGACTCGCTGGTGGATATGTACAGAGGTAAATTCCCACGTGTTTTCAACGGCAATCTCACTGTAACTCATCAGATCTGCAATGCAGTAGTTTGTCCATGTAGGGGCGCTGTGCTCCTTCAAACGGCATTACGCTGACACCGTAGGTGATCTGCTGTGACTATAACTGGGCTTCCCTCTTTTGAAATAGTTTAGTTTTATATTCCACTCTGAATTGTTGATGTTTCACATTTTGTCAACCTGGAATATGTTTTAATGGAACGTTCCATGATTTTGTGTACAATGGTTTTTAAAATGTATTTAATAATGATACTCAAAAAATCCCATTCAACCTCTTTTTAACCGAAACCCCATAAATCAAATTGTTCAAAGAGTAGCCTAGGGGGCATTTCTGGCCCTTTCAATGGTTTTTGTTAATCCCAAATGCGATCGAATGATGCCGATGGAAACCTTTTAATGTTTTCGAGGAAGATTTTTTATTTTTATTTCAGATAGAAAATATTTGGAAATATCAGCTATGAGTTTTCCTTTAATTTTCAATTTATTGTAAAAAGAACCACAAACATTCACCAGCTTTTACTCAAAATGCAGACTTGGGAGCAGCATTTTATTAAATGTGACTTTATACAGCAAGTATATTTGAAGAAAGAGGGATCATATCCAGTTGTTGTTGTTGAGCCATCAGCATTTATTGCTGACCAAACTAGAAGAGTTGACCCCTAAAAACCAACTTATAGGAACCTATAAGCCTTTCTTAATAAGGTGTAAAAGCAAGATCCCTTTTCCAGATAACATCGTTACTCTGTTTCATTCAAATATTACATGTTTGTTTTGATAAGTTTATCTGAATTATAACTTATTGACAATTTAGTCCACATGACAAAAATCTCGACACCACCATCTTCATAAAATCTATCAGTAGCCTTTAGAGGTCACCCAATCTGTAAACAATGTAAATAAAGCTGTTGTGTTTCTGGCCTTCTGAGGTTCATCAGGCAGAGAGCAGCGCCATGGAGACCAATCAGGCCAGCAACAGACCAGGGAGGAAGTGGAGAAGTTTAAAGTAAAGTTAGAATGTAGGACAACAAGAGCTGCCTGTGCTAACTTTGGATGAGCTGCAGAGATCCACTGCTCAGGTGGTGGAATCTGGAAAAAAGTCACAAGAAGTCCGATTCATAGTTTTTGGATTTTACAGCGGCGATGTGGAGAAAAGTCATTTTAGTGTGACGAAAAACTAACCCCACACAGCAACTCTGAACACACCATTCCTACAGTGACACCTAGTGGTGGTGGCAACATTCTGGGTAGAGGACAGGAGCTTGTGTAAGTTGAGGGAAAGATTGAGTGTAGCCAAAATAAAGTCAATTTTTAAAACAAAATTAGGCCAAAATTCTAGTTTCTAGACGTGTAAAACCTCTAATCAACCTGTAGCGAAAGTATTGACTCATGGGGGATGAGTGGAAATGCACACCACGTTTTTCAGATTTCTTTCTTTTTTTATTTTTTTTACATTAAGTTTCTCTCAGGTTTTTGTGGCCGTTGTTTCTCAGTATCTCTAAATGATCTCTTTTATCAAGCATCTGCTGAGGTTGAGTTCCTGCTACTCTAACTGCTGCTGCTCCTGCTGGCAGCACAGTGGAACTGCAACTGCATCTCAGGACTGGTCATAGCTGGAGTAAACCAACTGTGGGATGAATTCTGTGAGGTTGAACCTGGCTGATTTTTGGATGGGATTAGGTAGTTATTATCGGTATGACATTTGTAATTACAACTTTATAACCCGGTCCAGGAACATGGCGTCTGTCGGTTAGCTACGACGGGAGATGGAGCATTAGTATATTAATGGTGTCTTGTTTATGTGAGGCAGACAGAGCCAAGGTCGTTTGCATTTGTGGAAAAATGGAAGCACTTATTCTGAGTTTAACTATTAATACAATAATTAACAAGCATTTCTAGGTGCTCAGAAATACCTTTATGTATTGTAAAGGTTTAAGCTGAAACATAGATTTAAAACTTTATAATATATAACAGACATGGATTAAATTCATTGTCTGTTTGCTCCTTTTAATGAATGTGTTGGTTCAGCTCATCAGCTTTAGTCTTGATTAAAAAGTTATTTTTCTTTAGATGCAACAACACCAGCAATGTAAACAATATTCAACGTGTTTCTGTCTAGAAAAATTATCAAAATTGGACATTTGCGTAAGCCTGATTATGAAAATAAACGGAACCCAGCTTTAGTACGTGACTTGGTTTTAATCTCACTATAATCAAAAGAAGTAATTTCTGTTTAACTTTTATTCAGTAGTGAAGAAAGAATTTTTCAAATTGGCTAAAATAGTTATATTTTATTATGTTTTAGAGCTTTGAAGAGATGCTTGTAATGAACTGACTGGAGATTTTCAGTTGATTAATGAAAATCAGCAGATATTGTATATAAGTTATGCAGTAATACAACCACATGAAGAGGGTCAAGGTTGTCATTTAGGAATTTTTCAGTAAGTTTGCATTGCTGGTTGAGAATTAAAAAAAAGTTGCTGTCACTTTGAAGTTGTTTGATTTGTACACGGTCCGGTGTACAAGTTGTCCCTGAATGCACCGTAACACCTGAGCTGTTGGGCTATCCCGTCTCCTCAGAGGGAATCCTGCAGACATGTCTGCTGCTGTGCTGTCGGGTTTTAAAGCTGCACAGCGGACCACAGGTCCACACTCTGTTCTGCACATAAACATTCTGCCGCTGTTCAGGTATAAAACAAGGCTCGGTCTGTTTGGCACATGAGTGCTGATCCAAAATATAGGCTTTACCCTATATTTTAATTAACACCAATTTATTAAAAACCTTTTTGTTCTTTTTCTTTTGCAAACACAACTTCCATTTGTTCAGATAATCTGAAATCATAATGTAGGTAATTATTTCCAGTCTGGTCAGAAGCCGGGCTGCATGATATCAAGAAAATGTAAAGAACTGAACTATGTTTTTGTCTTTCTGCTTTGAATTTATCCTTCTGCAACCTAATTCAGCTTTTCTTCTTTTTTTCATCATACAGTGGATATTTTAACATCCAATAGTTCAATAACTTTCTCATTATTGACAAAATTCCAAGTCAACTTTAGTTGTATAATGGATTTTAGCAGCAAACCAGTTCATAGTGCTGTACATGATGAAAATGGAACGTAATGAACAACAATAATAATAATAATAAACATCATTTGAAAAGAAGAGGCAATGGAAGGTTGGAATCCAGGCTGAAATATTTTTTTTTCAGTTCTTCTTGATCAAAGACAACTCTACACAAATGGATTTTTAGTCTAGATTTAAAGGAACTCAGTGTTTGAGTTGTTTTGCAGTTTTCTGAAAGATTGTTCCAGATTTGTGGTGCATAGAAGCTGAATGCTGCTTCTCCATGTTTGGTTCTGGTTCTGTAAACAGAGCAGAACCATACAGTAATCAATGCGACTAAAGATGAACACATGGATGAGTTTCTCTAGATCTTGCTGAGACATCAAACCCTTTAATCCTACAAATGTTATTCAAGTGATAGAAAGCCGACTTTGTAACTGTCTTTATGTGTCTCTGAAGGTTTAGGTTGTAGTCAATCAATGCACCCAGATTTCAGCATGATCTCTAGTTTCTAGCTGTAACAACTGAAGCTGTGCGTTGTCTCTAGATTGTTCCTCTTTAGGGCCAAATATAATTAAATTTTTGTTTCTGTTCAGCTGAAAAATTCCATTTTGGATTGATTCATAATGTAGAGGTGTGTGTCATATGCGTATGGTAACTAATCTTATTTCTTGTTATAACCTAAGATAGTAGGAGCTTATAGATATTAAATAAGAGGAGTCCTAGATTTGAACCTTGAGGTACCCCATATGTGACTTCTGTCTGCTCTGATGAGAAGTTATCTATTGAAATAAAGAAATCTCTATCTCAATCTCTTTAGGTTAGACTTGAGATGGTCCATTGCTGTACCAGAGACCAGCCCAGCTCTCCACTCACAAATAAAATCAAAGTGCAGTGAGTCAAGATAGGACATTCTGCATGGAGGACAATGAAGTCTTGGTTATTGGATGGACCTGTTGCCTCAGCTTGTTGTTGATCCAAGAAGACCAAATGTTACCAGATCCCAACTCTAATTTAAAGGACGTTTGAGTCAAAGATGATGACAACATTTTTAAAACGGTATCTTGGTATGATCCAGAGAGTGAGAGGCTCGACAAATAGTTCCTATAGTGTTCAGAAACAGTCCACAAAAAATAAAGTCTAATAATCCGAAACAAACCAGGTGTCAGCTTTAAAAGTGTAGGACCTTTGAGCTGGGATCTATCAAAGGTTCTTTTTTCATCGAGAACGCACACACACATGTGAACACGCACACACACACGGACACACACACACACACACTTTATACATGCACAGTGTGTTTAAGAGCTTTAATTTATTGACCAAAGCAGACTAAAGAGTGAATAAGAGGAGAGAGAGAGAAGACGATTGTATGAACAGTCTTTAATCTGCTAAGTGGGTGGTCTACAAATACAAACACACACACACACACACAAGTTCGTATTTCTACCCATATTAGGACTTTGTATTGGCTTCCATTTATTTTACTAACTGCACTGATGTCTAACCCAAACACCTCCCCTAACCTCCCCATTAGTTTGTTTGTAACCTTAACCAAAACTTTAATCCACAGCATACCTGTAAACCTAGCCGCTAACTCTAAAGTGTCTACATGCACTCACACACACACATGCACGCACACACGCACAGTCTCTATTGCCAAAACAGCATTTCCCTTCATGGGGACCAAAAAAATGTCCCCACAAGGAGCAGTGGTCCCCACAACCCAACATTGTAGACAGAAATAGATCCCCACAAGGACATAAGAACCTGGTGCACATGCACACACACACACATGCAAGCTTTCTCTGCTTTGCTTTTTCAGAACAGTGCATTGACTTCTATTCATTGAGAAGTACTAAAAGTTGAACTCTGACCCTTCATCTATTCTACCCAGCGCTGCCCTTCACACCTTTAACCCTCTATCCAACCAGAACCTCTGCCTCATCAGAACCAGACTTCTGTGTCCTTGAGGATGACTGGTGTCGACAAAAGTGTTTTCGGATCAGAAGATTCGAAGGAATCTCTTTGTCATAAGAACAAAGCAGCCACATTTTCTACAATTATACCTAATGCTATAGCAGCTGGACAAAGAGTGGACTATAGAGGAGATGGAGGGTAACTCCATCGTCTGCATGTATTTCTGTTTTTGGTGAGAACAGTATGAGGAAACATAAACTGAACTACATGAAATCTGGACATATTTCATTATTTTCACAGCTTTAACGCTGTTCAGCAGGTAGCTGAGTATATAACGGTTACTAACCTGACAGTTGTATTTAATTCAAGTATTTGTTTCAAACATTTCATGATGTGTTAAACTGATTTGGAAATGTTTCCTTTGGCCGAATTAATTTTACAATGATGGGATTTATTTTTGCTAATTTTCTTATTTCATTATTTAAGGAACCAGAACCTGTTGTTTGTATGATTACATCATTTTCACCAATATTCCTCATGATGCCATCTATTTTGCAGAGTGCATCAACCTCTCTCTGTTAAACATCCCCACATCATGATGCTGCCGCCTCCATACTTCACAGTAGGGACTGTGTGACTTCTGAAATGTAACCCTGAGCTGAGACAGGAAGTGCTGGTTCTGCTATGATGTCAGACTGTGAGAACAAGGATTCTGCATATCTGATCATCAGTGATAAATCATCAAAATATCCTGTAATACCAATAAAGATGTTTTCAGTCATTTTTTTCTAGAAGGGGATAAATTGAACAAAACGTCAATTAAAAACAGCCATAATTTTAGTTCTTTGTAAATCGAAACCCCGTTTATGTTATTTTATGATCTTTTGACAGATCCACATCTCATTTCCTGTCAGAAACAAATTTTTTTGGTTGCATAACAACAATAATAGTAGTATAATTTTAAAACTTCAACATGTATGAATATTTCAGTCTGTAACAATATGTTGAGGTTGAACTATTTAGTTTAATTTGAAGTGATTCTTTGATTGTTTAACCTTTTATTAAAGGTCATTTGTGGATGAGAATCTATCTTCTTCTATGAAACATTGTTGAATCTGAAGCGCAAACAAACATTCTCACTGAAGAATTTCCTTCGTTTCTGACCTTATCGAAATGCATCACAGGTTTAGCTGTGTCTTTTTCCACTCAGGCGGCTGGCGCATTTGTAGAGTCTTATTGTTTTTAATATACATTGACATTGGAAAAATACACTGTGGATTTCAGCGTTTTCTGTTAAAATCTTTATCGGGTGCTGAAGTTGTTTAAACATGAAGTGAACAAAACAGGTTGCACAAAGTCATTTTTATTGTAAATATGACTTATTTTTAAAATGTCATAAAGGTTTATCTTTAAGTAAAAAGGGGGGGGAGGGGGGTTCAGTGAATGTGCATATGAAACTGGGGGATTCAGTACCTCAAAAAAGGTTAAGAACCACTGTTCTAGCTATTAAGAATAAAAGCAACTCTAAATAGGTGATCCTGATTTAAAGGTGTTTTGACTTTTTTGACCTTTACATCGTTTTATAATGTTATGTCATCAAAAACATACCTGAAGTATTGCTCTGATTCTTTCAAGCTTGTTTGAGAAATAATTTAATTCCCATGGCAACCATTCAGCTGTGCAAAATGCCTGGTTGGATGTAGCCCCGCCTTCAAGGCGCAGCTCCTCCTCACAGCTGCAGTTTCCAAGGTTCTCCCACAGAGCAGCCCTCCCCCCTGACTCCCTCACTCAGCTCCTTCAGACTAGCCAGCAGCAATTGGCAAACACCTGGTGGAACCCCCGTCCTGCTAAGCTCATTATAGAAGCTACTTCTCAGATATTGTTAAAGGGTTAACAGAGGAGCCATATTGTGATGACTTCCTGAAGGTGGAGTTTCAGAAAGAGCAGCTGTTTTTAAAGAGACAGAGGCCCATTTTCAAAGTGTTAAACTACAAAGTCATATTCGATATATACAACATTTTTAGAACAATTGAAAGTAACATAATTACTTGATTGTGCTATAAATGCCACTATGTGCCTGGAAAATACATAATTCTGCTTCTTTTAAAGTGTGAATAATTATAAGTGCTAAACTTTGGATCAGGATTGTATATTTGAAGCTAGAATCCAACCATGACTGAAGAGTTCTAAGAATCATGCAGCTGCTAACAAACCAGCAGGAGATTGATTGGTTTATAGAACCTCATGCATTCAGTGGAGAAACATTTAAATGGTTGTATGTAACTGAAAATATATAACTGCTTGGTCTCAGTAACCTATCTATGGAAAGTGAAGCCTACTGGTTGTGTTGTTCGGCTGTCAGGATAACAGGACGAACCTCAGGTCTGAAGCTGTGGTATTCATGACAGGATCCATGTTGTGAATCATACTTACTGTATGTTCTCTCTTCAGCATACGTGTATGTGGTGCAGGGGGCGGGGGGTATCGGTGGAAGGAGGGGTGAGGATCCTGTGTGTGTCATCTCTATCCTTGGCTTAATGTCCATATCTAAATTCATGTGCGGCGTGGTGGCAGTGTGGTGACGGCGGGCCGGATCACAGGCGGATTGTGTTGGATTTGACTTGAAGCCTCTTTAATCATCGTAACACCATCATTAATATTCATGCAGTCAGCTGGAACACCCGGCACTCACAGCTCCAAACTTTCAGAACAAAATGTATTAAATACAGCTTAAAAAATTAATGGACTTTAGTTGATATTCCGTAAAAATAAAGGGCGGAGGCAGGGGGACGCACAGCTCCCCTTGTCTTCCCCCTTCTCCTCTGATTGGTTTATGCAGATTGCCTCTCTGATTGGCCTTTGTGTTTTCCCTTTTTTCTGCAGATTTTTTGAACTTGGACGAGACTTCAAAGCGATTGCGAGGCATGAACGGTCATTTAGAAGGATTTAAGCACATTATCACATCTGTAATTGTACATGAATAATAAGGAGAACTGCAGCGATCAATTAGCTCTGAGTCCACAAAAAGATCAGAAGCATGGGGAGGCAGAGGATGGCAGGAAATTAGAAAAGTTTCAAAGTGATGAAGAAAAGACGTCTTTTTAACTGCAATTCGGCTGCTGCTCTGCCAGAGCCCCAGCTTTGGGGTTTGTTTTGGTAAACCTGAGTGATTCAGCTGTCAGTCATATTTTCACGGTGGGCCCAAAACGATGTTTATGAGGTATACTCTAAAAATTTCATACATTTTCTGACATGTTTTTCACCTGAAAATTTAGGAATAAAAAGTCAAATATAATAAGTGAGTGGTACCGTTTAATATCAGCCAGTTATTATTGTTTCTAGAAAGATGATGATCAGAATTTTGTGACCGATCGACGATCTCTGGCTTTAGAAATGCTTTGATGGTGTTACCAGGTCTGACTCAGAGCCTGATATAATGAATAAGAAGAGAAGTGGAAATATTATTTTTCTAGTCTTCCAGTCAATCGCGCTTCTCAGTGTGTGAAGAGTCCCTGTAAAAGCAGAGTTCTTCTGTTATTTTGAGCACACTGACAAAAATGATCCAGTTTAGCATCTCTGTACTGAGTGTGGATAGATTATAAAAACAGCATCTGGATCTGTAGATCATTATTTTAACTCTGAGATTATCAAGAGACGATTCCAAACCAGGCATTAGAGACGCGATTCGATTCTGATCTTTAGGGTCATAATTTAATTTAGAAATGATTTTTAGCTCAGAAACTATTTCCTCTATTCAGAAGCACATCCAGACAGGCTCTTTAAGTAATGTGACTGACAAAAGACGATGTAAGCAGAACATTTATTTAAAGCATTTCTATATGTTTTGAGCAGTCAGTATCTTAGCTCTAGATAATCGCTTGTTTAACTTCATGTTAGTTTTCCAACTAACAGTGTTAAAACAGACTGACCACCATAAAGATGGCTAACAGTGGCTCCATCATATGAAACCTCTACTGCAGGACAGAATGCACCTCAAATCTGTTGTTTTAATGAAAAAATGAAAGAACTGAAAAGTTTGTAAAATAGTGTTTTCTTGAACTGATATGTTCATGAACTGAGGCCCGGCACCGTGTAGCCGTTAGCTTTAGCCTCCAGAAAAAATGTCTCATATGTATATAAACAGAAATATTAAACAATTTTTATTTATTTATTTATTTATTTTTTACTGTAGGTAAACAAAATATTCATCATAACTAATCTGAAGTGATATTTTAAACTGCAGATTTTAGGAGCTGTGCAGTTTGTCGGTTTGTCTTTAACCTGTGAGTTTTTTCTTGTATTTTCTTTTTAGTTAATCCCAAAGTAAACGAGGAGCTGCGTCAACGCCTGCCTTCACCTTCCAGGCATCACCTTAGCAACACAAACAGGTGGTGCACCACACTCACAATCTGCAGTCATGGCCAAAAGTTTTAAAAAATGAAACGCATTTTGTTCGTCACACACGTTCCTGTTTAAGTGCTGTCTTATCGGTTTGTTAATACAAAACTTTAGCAACTTAAAACATTTTTAGTTGAGAAATTCATTAACTTCATTGAAAGTGTTTGTATTGACAGCACTGACTTCTCAGGATATCAGCTTCTGGATCAAAGTGTCTCTGTTGGTTTTACTTTGAGACACTTCTGAGTGACTCTGCACACATTTTGGGGGTCAAATGTTGAAGCTGGAGAATTTTAACCCGGCTCTTTATTTACAGCAGTTCTTTCAGGCAAAGTAGTGAGTGATCCCCATACCTGAATGATCTCTGGTAGCTTCACTGTCAACATGATATTGCAATGGTAAACGGAACATGACTAGATCACACTTATGTCCTTGGAGGTACACATTCATTGATGTTTATTATATTTCTAAGCAAATATTCTCATGTGATTCCATGTTAGATTTATTCTGTATAAACTGCCAGCATAAGAACTGAAGCAGTAGAGTTTATAGACAGCAGATTTCTGTCAGTCTCTGGACCTTTGGTGCGGTAGTTACAGGATTTTTGCAGCTAAATCTCTGACTTCCTGAAGACTATAAGAATTCTAGTCTGATTGATTTTTGGTCTTGGTTGACGGTAAACATCTGATGCGTTTACTGTCAACAATCTGTATGTAGGTATACAGATGCTGCATGTCTACAGATGCAGACATGCTGCATCTGTAGGGGTTTAAGAATCATGACTCCCTGTTCTCCATGATTTACAGATCAGGAAGTAGCCTGAGTCTGGACCGCAGCTCACCTCAGGGTAAGTCTGTCTGTCTGCCCGTCGCCCTTCTTTCCTACCAACTTAGAGAATTCCCAACCCACTGATATATTTTTTGTCCTGTTTTTCTGACTTGTTCTTGTGTCTGCCTTTCAGCCCCTTCCTGCCTTCCAAAGTTACCAGTCTGTTGCTCTCCTAGCTCTGACCGGTCCCCTGCCTGGAGAACTGCCTCTCTTGTTTCGCCTCCGTCCATCAGGAGCGCCTCGGCTGCACTGTGTTCAGGCTTACCAGGAGGCAGAGGGGAGATGGAGGCAGGCATCCTGCAGAGCGATGATCCTTTTCCTTGGGCAGAGAGCTCACAGAACTGTTTAGATGAAGAAGCAGCATTAAGAGGTCCAAAGAGTCCAGTCTTAGAAAGAAACCTGGAGCCTGCTGGAAACAGGTGAGAGGCTAGTTAGTGTCTGCTACTAGTAGTAATGTAATACTACAAATATTTCTACTCTTTGTTTTAGAGTGATAGTTATGCTAAAGCAAAAGTTAAGCTAAAAAATGTATCATAACTTCCCTTTTCGCCCCTTCTGGGCCACCATAAATCTCTGTTGATTGTAGAATCATCCAGATCAGGACTGATCAGCGCAAATATTTTTCTATTATTTAACATTATAATATTTATTTATATTTTAAATTCGAAATGCACTTACGTAAGGTCGTGATTCTGTATTTGGTGAACTAGCCCTTTAGCTCTTTGTGGATATGAAGGTCAAATCATTCCATTAACATTTTATTTGCATATTTTCTACCTCTGTCACCATTTGTTTTTTCTGCCATTAGCATAAAATGCTGCTGCACAAACAGCTTAACAAAAGTCAGCTTCTTTTTCCATTGTTGTGCTCCATCTTCTGCCTTGCTTTCATACTGCCAGGCGTCCTGATGAGCAGCTGGGATTAGTCGACTCTGTCAACCAATAAAGACTAATCCAGGAAAATCAAGAGTCAGACATCGATACACACGGTTTAAAGTGCATACATTCATATCTGGGGCTATTAATAACAGCTTACATGTTTAACCAGACAAAGTGACATGATAAAAGGCAGCTAGGTAGTATTTTGCAAGACAAACTTCTCTTGAGGAGAAATGTTGCATTTTGAGATTACAAGATCTTTGTGCTGCAAAAAGCACAAAAATCTTGTGCTTTTTCCAATGGCAGCTATGCTAATATGTAATTTACATAAGAATGAAAATAAATCTTGTGGTTATTGAGGATTTAAAAGCAGGATGTACAGCAAGAACTGGTCAGGGCCTAAAACAAACTCTTGAGGAACTCCTCAAGTAGGCCTGTCACGATAACAAATTTTGCTGGACGATTAATTGTCTAAAAAAATTATTGCGATAAACGATAATATTGCTTCAAGACCTTTTGACACTGATTTAATGGAAATGACTAAAAATACATGCAATTTCCTGATAGATGCACCTTATTTTCAAAATGACACGTAACAGTGGAACTGATAAACTAAATAAACAAAACAACCAAAAACAAAAATAAAATGGATTCTCAGTCTCCATTAATAAAAAAACATGCTTGAATAAAAACTAAACAATAAATAGTGCATTCAACAAAAAGAGTGCAGATTATGAAGTCTGTATTGCCCTTCAGTAATCTCTAGATTTAAATAGAAAAAACGGGCACATCCACTACCTAATGCAATAGTTCACACTACACCATTTTTTGCCGTTTTCCCCTTATGACAATCTTAGATCGTTGGCCGATCTAACCGATCATGCTGCAGTGTGTGGTGTGTTATAGTAGATCGTCGTGGCCGCTCCGAAATAAATCAGGGGTTTTCCCCGACTGGGAGCTAAACGCTGAATGTGACAGGTAGCCAATCAGAAAGCCTGATTCTCCTCCTGTTTTCTGAGGGGAATCCCAAACAGCTGACACGGCGCAACCCGAAGTCCAGCGGACATCGGAGATGATATGTAGAAACAACATTAATATTTATTTATTTATTTATTTATTTATTTATTTATTTCGTGCAAAGAATATAGAAATGACAAGGAGAGGAGTTGGAGCCAAATTGCTACCGCAGTTGATAAACCCGGTAAGTTTTCAGTTGTTCTTCGTTAATGTGACATAAATAGGTTATAATGATTTTCATTCAGTCAGAACTTTACGCTGACTCTAGCCACATGCATCACAGGTAGATTCTAGTAAAGCATTGATTAATGCCTGATTTTAAAATTAGTTAACTGGACTTGTAGCCATTATTTTGTGCCCAGGTGGCTGGACATCACACGGCATGACGAACCCGATTAAACCGTTATACCTAGGATGTCTGTCGGCTAATGTGTGATCTCAGGTTTTGAAAATAGGCCGACAGTCGGCCGACAACTAGTGTAGTGTGAGCTGGACATTACACTAAGGAAATGAGGAAGGGAAGGTCAGTGGAGAGCACCGGAGTTGAGCCTTTTTTCATTCAGTGTCATCAACGGAAAGAAAAAAAAGGCTGGAAGAGACGATAAAGAAGATAATTAAAATGAGGTGATAGGTTTAATTTATCGTCCGATTAATTGATTTATCGTTTATCGCGACAGGCCTATCCTCAAGTAATTATTGGAACGGCCGGACAATGTGTGTTCACTCTTTAGAGAAAGTTCATTCTGTCAAGATGACCTGAACACTGTAAAGTAGACGCTTTAATGTCTGCACACCGTTCCTTCTGTTAAGAGATAGTGGTAATTTGCTGTAGATGAAAGTTTATGAAATATTCCTTCATGATAGAAAATTATCTTAAATTCAAAGTGTCTGTTCTTTATTTGTATTTCATAGGCTACCTTTTGTCAAAGACCATTTGTTTTTATTTCCATTTTATTCCTGTATGAGTCACTTTTCGGTGGCTGTGATATTCCTTTCATCTCAGATTCATCACTCATCAAAAAGAAAGTTTTGGAGATTTTGCATTTCAGTGGATTATTTTGGTCCAATAATGAGCTCTAGAGATGTTTTTAGGATATTCACTGTTCCTGTCGTTTCCTCATACTTCCTCTCTCTAAAAATACCATAGAAACCTAATTTTAACTTTTCCAAGTGAGGATTCATATTTACCTTAACAAAGCCAAACATCCCTTTTATCTGATACTTAACACTTCCCTACAGCCTCCAGCTACGTCTTTCACCTCCATCCCTCTTTTTACTGCATTTTAACCACCTTTCTACCTTACTCTCTCCCACACAACAACTTGTGACGTTTCAGCAGATTTTCATTCCTTAAGACTATATGGCCGCCTTCTTCTGCATCCTGCCTGGATAAGATGCTTTAAAATCATTGGAAAAGATTCTCTTTATCAGTAAAGTTTGCAAAAAATTGTGTGTTTTTTTGTTTCTGATAGTTCTTGGTTAGTTCAATTGCAAACTGCTGAAAAAAGGACAGAAATATCTCAAGGAACAGGATGAAAAACTAGAGGAATTAAAGGGTGACAGAAATCAAGATAAGAGAGAGTTGATCTGAGTAAAAGTGTTGGGACGATGAAAGGTTTGGAGATGACTTAGAGATAAAGAACTGGTGGAGAAGTGAGTCACCAGGGGTCTGAAACTGAATCTGTTATGATCCCAACCAGTGGAAGATGTGGGAGGAAAGTTTCTCATTAGTGGTCCAGCTACAGAGTTAAAGACCTAGCAACAGGGACACGGAGCCGGAGAGCACTGAAGAAACTAACTGACTAACTGTGGTACGTGGTATATATATATATATATATATATATATATATATATGATGTTGTCTTGAGACACTTTGTAAAAATTTAAATTAAATCACACCTGCATTCCAGTCGACCTCAGTTATCAAACAGTACATTAAGCTGAGTTCATTATTCAAATTAGTTTAAGAAGTTTCTGACGAACCCCATCGAGTTGCAGCACTCAGTCCTGGCTGAGCAGCAAAAGCAGATAACCGCTTGCATTGTTGTTGACTTCCCAGCCGTCCCTCCTACTCAGCATGCATGTAGTGACGGTGGAGAGGAAAAACTCCTGTTTAACAGGAAGAAACCTCCATCAGAACCAGAACCTGGGTCAGTATAAGCAGCCATCCACCACAACCGACTGGAGGTTTGAGAAGACAGAGCAGAGACACAAAATAAACTTTTTACTAACCTTCTGTGTTGGTAAAAAGTTTTTTGCTGGAGAGAGAGCGTAATTAGGTGATGGCAGCATTAAGTCAGGTGATGGCCTCTTCCAGGAAGGACTCACAGCCACACAAACCACCAGACCAGATGTAGCTTCTATTGAGATGAAGAGAAAAGAAAATCTGGGAAAACATAAAATTAACATTTGAAATTGTAATAAAAAAGCAAGTTAGAGTAGTAGAAGAAATTGAGAGAAAGTGGTCAGTTTTCCCTCCAGTACCCTGAGCATATAGCAGCATAACCACAGGCTCTATAGCAGGGGTGGGCAACTCCAGGCCTCGAAGGCCGGTCTCCTGCAACTTTTTGATGCATCTCTACTTCAACACACCTGAGTCAAATAATGAAGTCATTAGCAGGACTCTGGAGAACTTGACTGCACTGAGGAGGTGATTCAGCTATTGGATCCAGGTGTGTTGGGCCAAGGAGACATCGAAGAGTTGCAGGACACCGGCCCTCGAGGACCAGGATTGCCCACCCCTGCTCTATAGGCTGGTTTAAGCCAGCCTATAGATAGACTGGCTTAAACCTAAGCCAGTCTATCTATAGGCTTTGTCGAAAAGGAAAGCTTTAACCACGTCCAGGACCTGATTGAGTCACAGTGCAACACTATCAACGATATGGGATTATTCTTAGGTCAGACTGGGTAGTTGACATGAAACACCAGTTCTTACTTATATTCCAGATGCAACATCCCACATGTTAGTACTGAAGCTTAGAGGAGGTCTGGCTGACCTCACAGCTTTTACAATAAATAAGAGAGATCATCGATGTTATCTACCTGAGCTACGTTAGTTAAATAATAATAATATTGGAAATTCTATAATATGTGTACTTATTTTTAAGGATTAATTTTGCGTCTGCCGAGCTGTGCCACAAAAAGATTTATTAAAAAGTTTATTGCTTTTCATTGAAACCCCATCTTTTTTTTGCAGATACGATGATTCATGTTAATGCGTCTCTTCTTTCGATTCTTTTTCAAATAAACGTGTGGAGCAGTTGGAGGTGCTGCGCTGTATGAAGTGGTAGCTGATAAATTTAGCCTTTGATTTGATTAGCTGAAGTGCTTGAGGGCCTTATAGAAATAAGAAGCTAGTAAAAGCAGCTTCAGGAGGAGGGGGAGCAGTTGATTAGAATGAGCTGATATAATAAAGTCAGAAACAGTCAATTACAAAATACAGTGTCACTCATATTTCACTGCCTTATTTACCTGCTTTATTACACTAAGAAGCAATCTGACCTTTAAGGTAATAAGGGAGAATTACAGGCGAACATCAGTCGGTGCTTATTAAATCTGCTGCCTGCACTTCTGTGCTTCAGATCTGATAATGTGAGGGCGCAACCTCACTTTAAAACACCTAACAACACACAGGAGGAAACTAATGAAACACACCGAGGTGACGTCTCAGGAGACCTGACCAAACACAGCTAAACTGACCAGGAGTCGCATCGCTGCCTGCTACTGTAGAAACTCCAGCGTTGTCTGTTCAGATGGAAACATCCAGAAACTACCAGTCAGTCAATTCTAAAAGAAAAAACTAAAGTTACCAACACACACCATGGGGATTTTTCTTTTTACTGTTTTTGCTCAAGTCTGCTCCTTGAGCATGCATACCTTGGATGAGATCATGTAAATATTTGCTCATCTGTTGATCTGTCCTGAGTTATTCTATAATGGTTTGTATTTTTCTGTGTTTTTATTGCTTTATTTCTATGCCTTCTGTTGTTCTTTGTCCTTCCATGTTCCTTTTCATTTCATCAACACTTTGCATCAATTTTCACAGAACTTTGTGTAACTTTTTATGTTGCATTTGTTGCTGCCACTTGGCCATGATTACTTTGAGAAAAAGGCTTTTAATCTCAAGTTAAATAAAAAAATGTATATAATTAAAAAAATATGTATATGCTCATAGGAAAGATATTATGTACACTATAAAATATCTTTCACCAAGTGAATGATGTTGCATAAATAAATAAACTTTTCAATAACATTCTAATTTATTTAAAATGACTGTATAATCATTTGACGCCACAAATATAATTTCTACTGAAAGGAAGTCGCTGTTTATATTTACGCTGTTTCTCTATAATTAAGACACTGTTCCCATGTGGAGCCTACTGAGACGCTGAGGGGTTAAATGAGCCGTTTGGTTTTGCTCAGCTCTCCTCAGATCTCTGCCTCCAGCCCACGTCAGACTGTGACTCCAACCCGAAACATCTCCTTCTTACTGAAGGAGCTCGATGCCATGAGGGAACTTAACAACAAGGTCAGAAGACGCCCTGCTTTCATTCTAGCAGTTCTCCTGCAGACTGTGTCCATCAGCTACCATTAGATGGGACACGTCTAGCCTTTCCTTTGATCCCCAGGTCAAAGGTTGGAGCTTGTGGGGAAGATTTTGTATTTGGTCACATACCTGACTTTAGGCCTCAATTGGCTGCTAAACTGTTAGACAGAGTGAATTCCTCTGAAGCGCTCTAATTCAGAAACTTTTTATCAGCTTCAAGTGCAGATGGTTCAGAAGGAGAAGGAGCTGCTGCAGAGAGAGGTGGACGAAGAGCTGAAGGAGCAGCAGCGAGAGGCCCGACACTGGGAGAGACCCATGGGTAAGGAGAGAGAGGTCAGCTGGGTTTACACACCTGGGTCAGAACAGTCCTGGGTTTTTCATTAGAATTTAGGTTTAGCTTTTATTAGTTATAGTAGTAGTTTTAGTTTTTCTCTACTTTGGCAGCCCCAGTAGAGCCCAATACAGAGAATCACTTCACCAGTTCATATCTCTGATGGTAACATTACTGAAGAGCCCTGAACACAACAAAACCCAAGTCCTGTAACTTTTCCTTGTGTCGTCAATTCAGATGGTTGCTTTGTCTCCAGATCGTCTCATCAAGTTCTGCTGAGATGTTCATTTCACCTTGGTGTGTAAAATCTTACACAGGCAGAACACAGGCTCCCCCGAGCTGAAGGGAGGGAGCCTGACTGAAATTAGAAAATCTAAAAATTATATTCAGTTAGATTTGTTTTCTGAAATAAGAGCTGCAGTCTGAGACGGGTCCTGGTAGAAGCCCACACAGAACCCTTCAATAACCAGCAGAGTCTCCTGGCTCTCAGTCTCAGATGAGCTGTGGTCATTTCTGTGTTATTACTGCTGAAACACACACACACACGCACACACACCATGTAGCAATAAGGATTTCTGCACTGATTGGCCGGTCACCTTGAGGAATACCCAGTTCCTTTAGTTTCTACACAGTTCACCCAAACTGATCTCTTTGTCTCTTCGGTTTCTTTACATTTTCAGTAAAATGATTGTGAAAGGAAATACTTTTGCAGCTTTGTTTTTGCTAAAACCGGGATTTCTGACTGGTTCTTGTCTCATTGTTTTTTCAGAGGTGCTGGAGGAGATGTTGGCAGCTCAAAAGGACCGAGACCAGGCTCTGATGTCACGACTACTGCTGGCCAATGAGGAGAGAGATGAAGCTTTACTCCGTGCCCGCCGACTGCAGGAGGCTGCTGGGTATGAAGTACTGATAGCTATAATACACAGTATTTTTTCATGTAAGTGGTCATGAAGTCGTCATGAATGTTCTATTTATTTTCCCCCAGACTGCCAATGTGTAATATGTGTAAATAATATTTGTGGTGTTCTTTTACATAAATGTAGGTCAGCTGTAGAAGTGGTTTAAGACAAACTAAAGCATCATTCTTAGCACACATCAATATCATATTTAGACCGTGGTGGTCTTGTTGAGATGAATTAAAATCTAAATCTACCTGTGGTATGAATAATTCTGGGCTTACCTGTCTACACACTGCTACTGGTAGATCACATTGCTGTCTTTTTTTTTTTCTTTGCCCAGCCAGAAAATATGAACTAGAACATTATGAAACTCCCTGCAGTTTAAATGAATGCTAATTGTGACCAAAGTAAATGAAATCCTCATTTAACATTGGTCCTTTGTGTTTTTATATAAACTTACAGTTTTAGGAAAACTCTATTGAGGTTTTACACTTGGGTCTTTCCCTCACCATGGATATGTTTCTTATTTTTAGATGGACTGAAATAGAGCTGATCTTGCCATGAACAAACTTTCTTTAATATTCCTAGTGAGTAATGTCTGTCGTCCGCTGAAGTTTGTGACATTTTTTTCTCATCATTTATCCTCTCAGCTTCATGTAACACATTTGGGTCAATAAGACACATCTCATTCATTGTCAGTTTGGTAGCATAACTTATTTTATCAGGCTGTCATAAACAGTTGTAGTACGTTGGCAACATGCTAGCTAGTGTTAAAAAGGTAAGACAATAATGGGTAACCATGGCAGCCAGTGACAGCTTTCTGCAGTCAGGTTGCGTACTCAAAAATAATCCCTCTGTACGGACTTGATGGTTGGTAGACTTCTGTTTGGGCTGCAGAACTGATGAACCAAATGAAGCAGCTTTGGCAAATTGACACTGTAGAGTAAGAGTGAGTCATTCTGAGGAGAGCTTAGCTCCTAGTTCAGCACACTCTGTTCATTTTCGGGATCGGAAAGCCACCACGGTGTGTTTTCTAAGACCTCCATGTTTGTTTGATGTTGTTCCAGTGACCCGTCTGTAGACCAGCAGTTTCTCTGAGGAAGAGCTGTCATTTTCATTTATTTACATGGGAAACATGTTTAGCATCTGCTGAAGAAGGATCACAAGCCGCCACCACTCTCCTCTTCCTCCCCCCTTCATTATGCACCTCCTCACTCTGGTTTGAGGGCTGTGAAATGAGCTCTTGTCTTCTTCAAGCAGCAGCCAAATAGACCAGAAAATCTAATTAGAATTAAACCCCCTCTTCCTAGTTCTTCTTCCTTTGCCTCAAACACACCCACCCTCACACCCCCAGAGTGAGAGGGTAATTGATATTGGAGGCCACAGTCCTTTTTTATGAGGACAGAATATGGAGGAGCATGTTCCATCTGTCAGGACTCGGAGTGTGTGTCAGTTTTTGTTGGTGTGTGTGTGTGTTTTCCTGTGGCAGGAGGAAGCCTTGAATACCTCAGTGAGTGTGTTGCAGTGTGCCGCTTCATGTTGTTGTGTGTTAGTGTTTGGGCATTAGCATGTGTGTTTTGCTGATGGAGGAGGTGACCTCAGTGAATGTGTGTTTCATGTCCGTGTGAATAAAGCGAGGCGGTGTTTCTTTTTCTCCTAAGTTCCTGGCTGACAGTTTGTTGGACAGTCGCTCAGCCGCTGTCATTATTTTAGGATTCTTTGGCCCAAAAAGCTCAGACAACCAGAGATGTTTATAGACCATCACGCTAATGAGCATCTGCCTAGTTGTTTCATTCACCGACAGCCTAGAAGAGGTAGACCACATGGAATCACAGGACTGGGTCAGAGGTCGCTGGGGTGCACCGATGACCCCATCTGTCTACCGACCTCCAGACTTCATGTGATCTTCAGATTAGAGCACCATCAGCAGGCAAGGTGGGTGAAATTCCTTGCCTGAGGACACAATGACAAAAGGACTGGGCAGGGACTCAAACCGGCGACCCACCGATTTCGGGAAGAACTCCTACCTCTGTTCCCACCGTACCACCCATTAACCAGAGACACATGATGGCAGGTGCCTGTTCCAGTGGCACCTGCCATCGTGGAACGGCTCATGAACAGAGTCTGGATTGTCTTGAGTGTGGTGTTTTCACTGCAAGCCGGCAATCCCTTGATGACCAGAGTGAAAAGCAGAGTCATAACGTCCTTGTACCTTGTAGACTTGAATTGCCTGGTGATGAAATGACATCAGACCTGGATAGCGCTTTTCAGGATGCTTTTCATAAAGTCAGTTTTTTCCATTCACCCACACATTCACTTTCTGATAATGCCACAGCTACCCTGTCATATCGCGCCATCCACCCTTCTGACCAACACCAATGGTAGCCAGTGGAGCTGAACGACCAGAGGGATGACGTCCTCTGCTATGCTGGCTGAAGAACGAGGCAGATGCGCCCTGGTGAGGAAAGAAAGAAATCAGACTGTAAGAAGCCCAGCGCTCTGCACAGCTGATGCACACAGCCTGCTCCACTCCTATCTGTCACATCCCAGAAGATTTGCACTTGACTCACCCTGTGGTTACAACAAGCAACAAGATGGAGCTGGAAGATGTTACACAAAAGCTAAAAACAACAAAACATTTGTTATACACATTTTCACATGTATAAAGTGTGAGTGACACATTGTTTTACTACTAAGCCAGCAGAGTATAAAGTCAGAGGTCTGGAAATACTTTAAACTGATAGCAGTTACTTCAGGTTTGGGCTTCCTGTCCTGTTAGCTGGTCAGGATGGATTGGATCGGACTTTGACACAGTGTCTATGGGCTCGGATTGGGTTGGAACTTTTATGCCTGATCTAAGGTGGACCAACAAAAGTTACAGATTTAAATATCTTGAAGGTATGTCTATCAACTTTAAACTGCAAGTGACCGATTTATTTTTTTTTAATGGTTATTTTTTAGGCCATTTTAACACGCTGATATGCTTTGATCTAAACCTCTTTGTTACAGTATTCCTTCTCCACGGCATGATGCTGCCACCATCATATGTTACTGTGGGGAAAGTGAGTCTGTAGGAATGTGCAGTTTTGGGTTTTCTCCCCACACACATCATTTTGCATTAAGGCCAAAACGTTCTCCCACATAACTTTAAACAAAGTTATGTTTAAAGCCTCAGAGGCTCTGCGTTTGTTTGCATACATGTCTAACATTCTGCTGCAGGTTTGTTCACACTCTGACATGACATCCTTCAAACCTCTGCGCTTAAAATCACTTTCATGTTGCAATTCATGCCTTGAAAAAGAGGTTTTTAATCTCAGTTGGGTTTTTTTTTATCCTGGTAAAATAAAGGTTAAAAATATAAAAATGTTCTTAGACCAGAGCTTGGACCTGACAAAAATCCCTCTCAGTAAAAACAAAGTTCTGTCAAATAAAGCGCCCCCATATGGACTTACAGAGTAGCAATATGGGGTTACCCTTCAACCATCTTTCAAGTTATGGAACAAGACAAGAACTTCTTTCAGATTCCTGGAAAGAGTAAACTCCTTCAGATGAAATGAAGGATTTCCAAGAAAAGCAGCCACATCACGTTAGATTCTGTCTCTGCGAAGGAGACAACTTGTAAAACTTTGTCAAAGGAACAAATGCAGACTGATGGTATTCTCTCTTGGATGTGCTCCCACTAATGGCTGCTCGCGGCGTGCCTGAGTGAAGGTGTGTGGGAGTGGTAATGAAGACGGGCGAGCGAGCGAGCCAAGCCGAGCCGGGCTGAGCCAGGCTGGATGGGGGGCTGTAAGCAGGGTGTTAGTGGAGCTTTATTGGAGTTGGCCGGTCTTTCATTATCTGCTGTTCCCTGCAGAGCGGAGCCGCCTCGACCACCTTATTACAGTTTATTACAGCAAAACAGCAGCAGACTAAATGAAAAGAACTTCCCAGGAGGAGAGACAGAAGATCAGGTAGTTACTACTAGCTGCACGTCCTCCGTCAAGACTCCTGTCAGGAGGAGGAAGAATCCGAGAACAGCAGAGAGGAGAGCGGTCCGTTCCAGGGAAGCCTCCACTGCTTCAAAATGAATTCAAAATGACAGATTTTAACACGGACTTTAGGGATCGCAGGACAAAATTATTGCACAGCTGCTGCATGGCGCTCAGGTAATCTAACAGGCGGTCGCCGTGGTCACTGGTAGGAACACAGACACCAGGAACCTTTGTAGGACCTCAGTAATTGACTACAGGGCACCAAGTTACACCTTTTATTTGTTATTCACAATATACATATTAGCATGGCTTGCATTGCTTTGGCTGGAACTTTTGAAATAAGCTGAATAGTCTGAAGAGCAAACACTGGAGGACGGTTCATGCAGAGTAACAGGAAGAGCAAACGTGTTCTGTAGGTTAAATATATAGACAAGTCAAACACCAGGGTGACGCCTCTTCTAAAAGTATTCATATCTCTTCAGCATTTCCACATTTTGTTACATACCTGCCACTGATGTTTATGGATTTTAGAGGTGATCAAAATAGTGGTTGATAGCTAACTGCTGAGTGAAAGGGTTACTCATCCTAATACTTTGATGCAAAACTTTCTTTTTTGCTGAAATCTCAACTCGGTTAAAACAAGTTTTGTTGTTTACAAGTGGTAGTTCTGGACTTTGACTGGGCCATTTCAACAAACAAGTTTGCTTCTCTCCCAAGCCGTCCACCCCCAATGTTAGCTCTATCTGCTTAAAGTCTGACCAGCTTCTCTGTCTCTGCAGCAATGAAGCTCCACAGCATGATGCTGCCACCTCCGTACTTTATAACTTCTCTCTTTTCCCTCTAAATGTCATAAGGTTTCGTCAGAGCACAGGGCATGATGTCTCCAGGAATTGCAAACTTCATTCTAACTTCTTATGTTGCCTCACTGAGTGGCACAGCATTACTTTCACTGGATAGTAACTCTCTGCCACACTTCAACAGCATTTTCTTCAGGTCTTTATCTGAGACTCTATCTGTGTTTCCAACGCAGTGAGCAGTCTTCCCCATGACTACCACACTTGGTTCCTTCAGACTAGCCAGCAGAAAGTAGCGAACTGCTGGAAATACAACCTCTGCTGAGCTCATTACGAGCTACTTCTCATCGCAATGCTGGTAAAATGTTGTTAAAGGGTTAATAGAGGAGCCACGTTGTGATGACTTCATGAAGGTGGAGTTTCAGAAAGAGCAGGAGCTTCTTAAAGAGACAGAGGGCCAGTTTTAAGGCATTAAGTTATAGAATCATATTTGATATAGCATTTTTATTACAACTGAAAGTAACATAGTTGATTATAATATAAAATGCCACTATGTGCCTATAAAATACATAATACTGCCCGTTTACAGGGAAGTTTTTCCTCTGTACCGTTGCTATATGCATGCTTGTTATGAGGGACTGCTGTTAAATCAGCAACACAAAGCAAGTGTTTGTTTTAAGTCGTTACTCGTTCGTCCAGGAGGAGTGAGTACTGCAGGTCAGTGACTCGATGCTCTGCTGAGTTTCCTTAGATTTTAAACTCACTTGAATGATAAACTGAGGCTAATCTGCTGCTTGATGGCATCAGTTGCAATAAATGTGTGATTGAACTGAAATTATTTTTTGTAACGTGCCTTGAGATGACATTTGTAGTGAAATGGCATCATATAAACAAACTGAATTGAAAAAAAATGATTAGAAGTTCCATTGTCTTTGTACCTTGGACGTCTGTGCTTAAGATAAAACTATTTTACACAGATGTTTTAGACATGGTAGATGGCGACAGACCAGCTTTAGATTCTCCACAAACAGATTATCTGCTCTTTTGTTTTCAGGTCGGATGATATCAGCCTGCAGGACGTTGACATGGTGAGCTGACTCAGCACATTTACAAACCAATGTTTGGTTTATGCTGGAACTGATGACCGGACCAGGTCCAACCTGATTGTTTCTGATTCTCAGGACATCAAAGATCTCCTTGAGCATGTCTGCGAAGCCGACTCGGTCCAGGAAGTGAGGCAATTCGGCTCAGCTCTAGTTCAGCGCGTACGGCTAGCACAGCAGCGAAGGAGTGACATCACTGCTCAGGAGATGAAGGCTGTGATGGAGGAGAGAGACAAATCTGTAGACAAGGTGAGTTTACACCTAAACAGATCAAACATCAGTTTGATTTCTTTATTTTTTTTTATCCTGACAAATTTCCAGCTAAATTTTGAACTGCCTTTGCAGCAAAAACAGTTCAGAAAAACATTTTAAGATAAAACCCTATTTGCTAGGTTTCTCCTTTCATTGCTACTTTCATCAATATTTGTTGAATGTTACATTTAGAGCAGGGGTGTCCAAAGTCAGTCCTGGAGGCCCGGCATCCTGCATGTTTTAGTTCTGTCCCTGGTGGTAATAACAACCTTTTCAGCTTGTCAATGTTCCTCTGAAATGAGCCATCATTTCATCCAGGTGCGTTAAACCAGGGAGAGAACTAAAACATGCAGGATGCCGGCCCTCGAGGACCCACTTTGGACACCCCTGATTTAGAGTGATGGTGGTTTTTAGTTGAACCATAGATGGTCATGTCTAAGTTTAAGCAGGTTCCAGAGAGGCTGTGAGAGAGATCCAAGATGGGTAGCTAGGATGTTAGTCAATGGTGAGGTAAATGTGTTCAAAGTGTGGAATGGTATACATCAGGGATCAGCTCTGAGCCTCTTGTTGTAGTTAACAGTGCTGATAAACAGGCTAACAGACAAGGTCAGACAGAAGGGCCAGTGATGTTCACAACAGCAACACGCGAGAGAGGAAGAAGAGAGAGCAGGCAGGATGAAGAGATCGGAGACGAATGCCAGGAGAAATGCATTAAAGGAGCAGCTGCAAGGAGGAAAAGAGATGTTAGCATGTTAGCAGGAAAGGAGTGAAACCTGCTGGAGTGGATGTTTGGAGATGATGGACATAATAATAAGAAAGAACTGAAGTTAGAGCTGTTAATGTTTGTTGGGTTTTTTTTCTAAGGAACTAAATGTTATAGCATTAGGAATAAATACTGTGTCCTGAGGGACAGATCAGGTCGTTCTGGGATTAATAAAAGGAAAAGGTTTCAGAGGGATGTGAGACAGAGAAGGATGCCAGCGATGTAGGCTGATAATCTGCTGTGGCGCCCCCTAAAGGAGCCGCCCAGAGAGGCAGAAGGTTATAAATTTGATTAGTTCAAGCTGTCAAATCTCTGAAAATATTCAACAATCTTTACAAAAATGATCAATTTCCACCACTTACAGCTTTAAATTAAGCTAATAAAAAATTATAAATCTCAATAAAGAGGGTTTAATCCTCTATCACATCTTATTCAGTCCATGTTTACACAGCAAGATAATGACGGAATGGATTTTTTTTTTTTGGCTTAAAATTTTGAGGCAGCCCTCTGACACATTTGTCCAGATTGAAACAGTAACCTGACCTTTGGAGTGCAGAGAAGAGCTCACATAAAGTAACAGCAAAAACATCAGGTTCTAGAGAGGCTAACAGGGTTCAGTTAGCAAAGCAAAGACCTGGAGGTTTTTCACATCCATAAATATTTTTAATAAAAATTTGTTGCTGCAGCAGGTTGATCTGCTGGCCCCATTGGCCTCCATGTGTCATGTGTCTCTGCTTCAACACATTAGTCCCATGAGTGCATACCAATAGCGATGCATCAATAAGCTATTTTTCCTCCTCTTTTTTTTTTGTCAATTTCCAATTTGTGGAACTTTAACTTAAAATGATTTTAACTACAGGTTTTCCTACAAAGTAATTTTTTTACAGCAGTCTGCTTAGTACACTATTGATGTCATAATTTGGTTATTTTTAGAAACATTTGATAATATTGTTACCACTAATAAAGTAAGGAGAGCAAATCTGTCCTTTATTACATGACTTGTGTCTCCTCTGGATATTAGCCAGACACACTGTGAGTGTGTAGCATAGTTAGCTCAAACAGAATGAAGTAGAAAAACGTCTTCCATCAGCGACAGAACACCTGGATGTAGGAGGCGTGACGTCATGTAGAACCATTTAGTCTGATCTTTTCTCTCCTCATAATCTGTGCTTCTATGGTCTAATGCTGCAGACCGTTAGTATTAGACCTTTACCATTGTCTAGTAAGGGAGTAGAGTGTCATAATGGGATCCTTCTGTGTCTCACGATCAAAACCATTTTTACATGCAATTATATCACTTATTTTTCCAGAGGTTATACTTTGATATGTGAACATCTATTAAGAAAACACAAAATATTTAATGAGGTTGCTATTTGTACACACACTCATGCATTAATGGAATATAAGAAATAATATATCCTGATTGCTTCAAAACTCAGTCACTTAAAGATGGATCTAATAATCAATCTAAATGCTAAACTTTATTATTGATCCTTTATTTGCCAGCAGAGACATGTCCCACATTTTCTTGTATGTGGTTTCCTATTTATTTCTAAGTTTCTAGCTACAATTTTCATTCTTACTTTAAAGTAGAAAATCCACATTTTCTCCCCCCCCCAACCCCCATCTCTCCTCTGGAGGCTGATTATGATCAAAGTTCAATTCACAGAGTTTATTACCAAAACCTGCAGAGTGTTGGATTTATTACCCACAATTTATATACTGCTCTCTGTGGGGGTGGGGTTGAAATCAGTAGAAATGAAAAGAGATGAGTCTGGCTGTTGGTGGGATATGAGCGAAATAGAGTTGGCCAGTTGAACATGGAGATTGGTTGTGCTCCCAGCATGCTCTGCGGCAGGTGGTGGGCTCAGAAGCCCCGCCTCTGATATTTTTCCAGATGAAAAAAAAAAAAGAATCAGATCAGGAGCCTTCATCTGTTTCCTTGCTGTGACTGACAGAGTGCGGTAGCTATGGTTACCTAAACTGCTCCAGCATCGCCAAACAGCGGTGGTAACCAAAGCAACTGGCTTCAAAAGAGAATGGGAGGGACTGAAAAGAGAAATGAGAAAGTTCTTCCTGGAAAACATAAAAGCTGAAACTCGTTTCCATAGAGGAGCACCACTGTACCTGCAGCTACACATCAGTGGAGTTCAGATATGTTTAAAATAAATAGATGACTCTTTACTATCCATGACATTATTGTGTATTGTCCAAACACATAGTGGCATTTTATAACATAATCAAGAAACTTTGTTACCATCAGTTATCAAAATGCTGCATATATCAAATATGACTTAAAAGAAACTTCACTTCCTAATTTAACACCTTGAATTTGGGTCTCTGTCTCTTTAAGAAGCTCTTGCTCTTTCTGAAACTCAACCTTCAGGAAGTCATCACATCATCACTCCTCTATTAACTCTTATAATGTTTTTTTAATGGAAAGGATCATCACCCGCAACTCAGAAACTGCTCCTGGTGAAGGTTGATTAATAGAAAATAACTGAGGTGTATGTTTTATATTCACCTAACTCCTCTAATATTCATAATCTATTAAAATACATAGTGTATTCCAGTTCATGGTTCTGTCGTAAAGGACATACTTACACTTGTATGTCCTTGGCAGACCACATCATGGTCTGGTTTTCTTTTAACCCACATAAAACCCCAGAGAATTAAAACTGTTCAACAACCTGCTCCTTCAGAAAATGGATAACAGAGAAGGACTTTACAAGACTGTTTTAATTAAAGTTCACTACTGGACACACTGGAGAACAACACGGATTATGACATTGAGAGGAGAGTGGACATTATTACAATACACAACACTTTTGCAGGGATGTTGTGATACAAGCTGGGACTGCATGCTGCTTTCCAAATAATAAGACCTGGATCACCCTCAAGGAGCTCCTCAGTCAGAAAAAGCAGGCATTTAAGGAGGGGCACCAGGAGTAGTTGAGGTGTGTCTAACATGACCTAAAGAAGAGACTGAAGCAGGTGATGCTGTAAAAGAACGGTGGAGAGTAATTTGCAGCAAACACTAGAGAGTAATGAGGAACATCACTGGTTAGACGAGCAAGATTGAGGGGGATGTAGACTTCCTCTACCACTCAGAAGTAACACTCATACAACTTACTTACTACACTTTGTCTTGTTCAATGCACTGCAGTCAATGCTGAAGGCCACTGGTTTCAGTCTAAATTGGTCTGATGGAACAGCCACAGCCCTGTCTGTCGGTACCTCTCACTACTCTCACCACTCCTACTGGCTGAGGCGTTTATTCCAGTTTACTGCTGGCCAACCACCACACTGATACTGCAGCTGACCCACCCATCACATCTTATCCTACTGTAGGGCATTACCCCTTGTGGTGACGGCGGTTGGAGTTTGCCCTCCAATCGGTGGGTTGGCATTTCAATTCCCGCTCTGTTTGCCTAATTCATTGCATCCTTGGCCAAGACGCTTCACCTGCCTTACCTGCTGGTGTTCTGTTAGTTTTAGATATAGTAATACGAGAATGTGTGGAGCATTGACATGTAGAATCCGTACCAGATCCTACACCTTGTAGCACCTTCATGTGGAAATACTTCATTTGCATATAAAAGACGGTAGTCTCCTAGCTGAAGCTGTATGGTTGTGTTAGATGGACTGTAGAACCTTTGACTTGTCCCTCATCAGCACATGTGGCCTTGCATTTTAACCTCTTTCTGATGCCTGCCTCCTTGAAGCTGTACCTCAGTGTATCAACTTCCATCACTATCAGTGACCCCCGCCAATAACACTGCTTCACCGTCTTTTAACAACTATCCCTATTACGTTAACACCACCCCTCAATGGTAACACCTTAATCCCGCCTTCATTCCAGCGCTGCACCGCAGTGAAATATGTTTCAAATGCTGCCATAATCCTCAGAGAAGAAGAAGAAAGAGCACTCCACGTTGGAGGATCCCACCCCTCCCCATCCCTCTCCACCCCTTGTTGCTTGCCGATTCCTCATTCCCTCCTTTCATCTCTCAGGGATTATCTCCCTCAGCAGCTGGGGGTTCTGGGAAATATTAGAAAGAGGGGGAGGGTTCTTCCTGAGCACTCCAACCCGCACGCCAGCTGGAGCTTCCTGCTCCTTATTGAATTGATATCAAGTAATTACAGGTTATCAGAACTCATCAAACCTCACCTGGAGCTGCTGACCACCTCACTCCCTGACAAGACCCCCAAAAAGAAGCCTGTTGGTTTGATGCCCACGCAACTGCCCCGAGTGACCCAAAGAGCAGAAACAGCTGGAGTTGCTTGTTGACAGGCGCATGAGACACTGGAGCACTTTATTCCAGTTTTTAATTAACTTTTATTAGCCGAAATGCAGCAAAAGAGAATAAATCCACAAATTACTTTTTTAAAACTTCAATAGCTTGCTTAAGTTCAATAACTCTGAAGATGATTAAGAACATCCCGATGAAGGCTGAGCTGCGGCTCTTTGTCAACCTGTCTGCGATACTTAGAAGGAACCCAGGGCTGTTCTTGTTCACCCCGATTAATAATGAATCTCTTCTAATGTCACACTCTAAGCTGAAAAACTTCTCCTTTTTGTCTCTAAATGAGAGAAGTGACAGTGGATTTACCTAAGTCTAATAGCCTCATTTTTTTTACACCAGAAACACTAATGTAATACTGATGCATGCTGGGAAATCTTGCGCTTGGTGTCGATATGACATGATGATGATCCTTTAGTAGGTGGAATGTGAAACTAAAGTCCAACAATTTAGCAATCTAAGTGTGATTCATTGTTTCTGGTAACTTTTGCCAACAGCGGTCTAATTATTCACACAATTTGTGGTGGAATAAATGTAATTTTTTTTTCCAAAATTGCTCAGCAGACCTGACCCGGAGGTCACATATTTCTATCATTATTAGGACATTTTATTGACACCAATTCATCCACCAAACTTTATCCTTACCAGTGTAAGCCTGTTCAGTACTATGCTGGTAAAAACCAACCCTTGTTCAAAGCTGTGCTTCATACAGAGGATCTGGACCGTCAGCTGTTCAGAAACGATTACTAGCTGGAGGCGTGAACTCTGTAGAAATTTTAAATGATTGGATCTGATTTTATCCAATTGCTAACGTTTGGTCGTGGTGTATATAAAGTTCCAGCTACACTATGAAGCTTACCAGAAATTCCCTGTGCTGCAAACAACCGCCCCCAACACGAAGTCAGGAGTGCCGAGCCGTATGTCATCTTTGCCAGCAGTAAAATGTCTTCTACATTCATCTTGTCTGACTTCATTGCTCAGTATTTGGAAGGGTGGCCAACACAACACAAACTGAACTGCTTTGTTCACTTCCTCCGCTGCCAATGCAAAAACTACAATTCTAAAACAGCGCAGAAAATCAACATTGTTCCCAGCTTCTTCTTCTGATTACTGATTGGCCAGGTTGAAATTCTACAGAAGAAATCGAGGTCAAAAGGAGAACTCCCAGACGGAGCATTGAAGGAAATGAGAATCTAGCAGAATCGCATAAGGCAACTGCCAGGCTACTTCAGTGCACGTCTGTGCTAGTTTGTGGCTGTTTCTGCCTATATATGTATCAAATACATAGTTTCCTATGTATCTGATACAGTTGCATGCACTTTTTTATCTCCACGTAGGCCGAGCTGCTTTTGAGTTTTTGGGCATGTCAAAAAATTCTGTGCACAGACCATTGCAGTCCTGATACACCATACATCTTTTCACACAGCTACCTGCAGCTCAGCAAGTTCGGCTGATGTGGAGACGCACAGTGACCGCTCTCATACTGTCAGAAATCTCCCTGTGCCACACCAAGATGGATAGTTATCAAAATGGTTCTTCACAATTATGAGACTGTATTTTGTGTTGTGAAATTATTATTGTTAATATGGCAATTTAGAATATTTTTAACATTTTTTTTATCTTTTGTGGAAGCCTACATATCTTTGCTCCCACTTTTCTTGCCTCCTAAAAGCACTTTGTTTCTATAATTAAAGGTTTAAATCTAAACCACAGAGGTTAATAAAGAAAAGTTTCAAACCATTCTGATCTAGGCCTCAAAAAGAAACTACTTAAATATTCTCAGAGGAGAACACAGCGAGATCTCCTGCTGAACCTGAAGTGGGCGGCCATGAGTCAGTGAAAGGAAATACAGACTGCTGCAGCAGAGCCATCATGTCCACAGATATTACCATCTATAATGACTCCTTTGAAGGATATATTAATTTTCCTTTGAGATTAATAAAGTATTTTTTCAATAATAAAATGTTTGTGTATGATTGATTTTCTATAAGAAATGTGTGGAGTTGTAAATTTAGCTGGCTTTATAAATCTGGTTAGTGAAGTAGTAAGATAAACTATCTTTAATAAAAACTTTGATAACGCCTCAAGAAACTACAAGTTGTTGGAAAAACTCAAGTCAAAACAGTGAAATGCATATAAGGCAAACATGATTTGTCTGGAAGGAAGAAAGAGGTTCATTCCATCTACATGTTGTAGTGCAGGAAGCTTTTATCCACAGTCTCCACCTTATCACTTGGAAATAAAGTCTTAACAAAGAACCAATGATGTCATATTTCCATTGTTTCCCCTCTTAATGTGTACAGTGAGCATTTTCATGGTCGACTGTTGTTAATTTTAAACCTCTTAGTATTTGTCAGACGAGTAAAACCGGGCTGATATGAATAACAGTTGTTTATTTTCATGTTGCTTGTTGTGTGTTTGTGAGTCCATGTGGTGTTTGTTTGCTCATGTGACGGCAATAGTGATGCAGCGGAAGATTGTGGCGCGTCGAAAGAGTATAGAAAAAAACGATCGATCAATCGGTTGGCCCTAACATCAATGTTGATATTGGTTATCAATATTGGCCCAGATCTTCATACCCATGCATCCCTTCTTCTAACTTCCATTTCTAATCCAGTGACATGAGTTAATAGGTAATGAAGCGCTGACTCCTCCTTCTGTGTGTCTGCAGTGTAAATGGCTGAAGGAAGACCTGCTTCAGAAGGACCAGTCATTCAGCCAGGTAAACGACTACTGATGATAATTTCAATGTCCCTGTCATCTGTTCATCATCCATCCATTATTATTATTATTATTATTATCCATTAATGACCCCTTTCTTGTCTTCTTCCATCCATTCATACATTTGCTCCAACACCACTGTAGAAATATGTCCATATTAGGGATGGGACTCGATTAAAATTTTTTAATTGAGTTAATTAATGTAACCAAATATATTATTTAGTTTAGATAAACTATATATTGACTAAATAAGCAATATTTTAAATCTAACCCCCCTTTTTGCTGCTTAATAATGTAATAAATAGACATTTATTCAATTATTATTCAGATAACTGATCTTTTGCTCAACAACAAAGATCAGTTATTTAGGTTCTTCGCCCATCAGATTGATGCAAAGTGTTTTAGTCATTCAGTTTTCCAGTGTTTCAGGAACTCCTGATCATTCCTGGAGCTTCTTCAGAAATATGAACTTTAGACGCTGACATTAGCATCTACACTTGCTAAACGTTGCTGCTACATGCTTAGCATTGAGATGCTAGTTTAGGCTTGACTAGCTTCACTTACAGGCTAACTCCTTTTAGCACAACTTAAACACAGCATTAGTCTTTTCTGGGGTCCCATCAGTTCGTTTGATGAAGTGAAAGTTGATGCCCAGAGGGCCAAGAGAAGCCGCTTCATCGTCCATCGCTGCTGTTAGCGGACGTGGGTTTTGCGTCAGATTTATGGGCGTACCAGAAATGCACAAATACAAAGGTTCTGGCCAGGTTCATGTGTAAAAACATGTAAATGTGAATAATGGCGTTAACATTTTTATTGAGTTAAAGTGTTTAGTTAACTTATTGACACATTAAGTCCTGGCCCCAGTCCGTAGTAAACCTCTGTGTTCTCACATAAAAATGGATGAAAAATGAATTGTGAATTACAGAAAGTATGGATTTAACTTTTTTATGAAAAAAGTGAAGGAATCGTAATTTTTACTTTTTATTTCTCAAAGTCCCTGGTTACCTTCTGCACACTTGCCAAATACGGTCCAATCAGCGAGATTAGATGAAATTCTGTAGGAACATTTTTCACAAAGTTTTGTATTGGACCATCTGAGAGAAAACTGGGATATGAGTATCTATAGCATGTTAAGTCCTCCCTTCATATGCAGATGAAATGGAAAAAGTATGTAAAATCCTTCGGTTGAAACTGTTCACTCTTTGAAAACTTTGAATCAGCTCCAGTTTGTCGATCACTTTCTGTGTTTCCTGAGCAGAGAACTCCTTCCTCATCCTGGCTAACATGCATAGGTTCCTGCTTAAACCCTGCACCTGTCTGTGCTTAAGGCTTAAAGCTTACACTTAAATCAAGACTAAAACACTGTAAAGAAAACAAAAAAAATCTCATACAAGAGGAGAAGAATGAAATTTTCATGCTAACAAATATGCTCCTTTATCTCTGCCTGCATCTCTTTTTTCCCTGAAATAAATTAAATTTTGTTATTAATGTATCGCTGCTCTGTGTATCCTCCTCAAGCCTGTTAATTAGGCTTGGCTCTGGGGGGATTAGAACCGGGAGAGCATTTTAATTTCACACAGAAACATCAGCAGCTGCCATCAAATTAACGCCAGACACTCAGTGAGCTGCTGAAATCCTGCAGCCCAAATCACAAACCACAATTCCTGGCTGAACTTTTAAATCAGGCCTTTGAACCGACTTGAACCTAAAGTTTCAAATCAAACTAAAGGATGCAGCACAATTTACCGTGACCTTCTAACGGTATGTGTCGATACCAGACCCGGACCACACACCTGAAATGTTACAGAGTACAGCTTGTGACCATTATTTAGGAGTACTTGAGCAGAGACGCCTTTAAAAGTTGCAGGACGTGATGTAACCTGAATGCCACTGTGGCCTCAACTGAAACTCTGTTTTTGTGCGACAAATTGAGGAATTTGTTAAGGAACACTTCTTGCTCCCTATTAGGAATAGTCAGCCGAGTTTATTTATGCACAGCATCATCACTCTGAGGACATGAGAGGAAAGCTGGGCTTAAATGAACACAAATATTTAAGTTTAGCTCCAATAGAACCTACAATTTAAATTAAACACGGAGAAGCAGCATTTAGCTTCTATGCACCACAAATCTGGAACAAACTTCCAAACAGCAAAACAGCTGAAACACTGAATTCCGTTAAATGGAGGCTAAAACCCACCTTCTGAACCATTATTGGTTGAAACTGGTTGGTTGACCAAAGTGCTCTGACTGCAGTGTGGATGGTTCATACTTGGATTTCAGCCCAAGAGAAAACAGAGAGTCAGACCAGTGATTGGAGAACTGGTTGTTATGGGATCCATTTTACTGGCCATGTTCAGGAATCTGAAGGCACCATTTTGGATGAGCTGCCACTTGCCTACCTGATTTTTTTTTTAATTTAAAGACTAGTACACATGACAGACCTTGTTTCTATAATCTAATCTACTAAAAATAAAAGCATGTGGTAGTTATTCTGTGCCCTGTTTTGACAGGAAACCCTTTATTCACACAGTGTTTTAAGAAGATGGTAAATTGATTTAGTATGTTTTTTGTGTTGGTTAAGCACCGTGGTGTCATACATGATCTGTAGTCTCTGTGTCTCGTTGAGCGCTGGTCTCTGTTCTTCTATGTTTTGGACCAAAACCAAAAGACTGTGTATTTGCTAGTGGAAACTCTGACTCATGCACTAATTTAAATTACGGACAAATCGCTGGTGACTTTAGTAAACTAGAGTCAGGAGGCGACAGAGATGTCAAGCTGTGGCTCATCTGCATAAATACGGTAGAAGATGTTATGATATTTTGTAAAGTGAGCTACAGATAGTTCATAGATGTGAAATAAAAGAGCTGCTCCTTCAGGAACCCCACATTTTACTGTTCTTGTCCTGTGATGCTGTGGGCCTGTTTCGTTTTCGATGGTCCATGAGGATCTTGTTAGAGTGCATGACATTATGTGTCCTGTGAAATATCTGGACATTTTAAACAAAGTGCTGGTTAAACTTTACCAGTAAACAGAAAATGGACACCAAGTTTGGCTGAGTCTCTATATAAATCCCTTTAATGCTCCATTCAAACATGGCGCCGTCTATAAGAGCTACAACAAGTGAAAATGTTACTCAGTATTTGTTTTAAGCTTCTAATTTTGGCCAAATGTTAAACACTGATGAAGCAAATTAAGCAACCAGTCAGATTGGTAAAAAAAAATTTAATTAAGCTGTGAAAGGTCATGTGACCTTTTAGCACATGACCTGTCTAAGAAAAATTATCTTTAGCTTGATTAAAAATCCTCGAAAAGGTTTAACCTGCAGAAAAAAAGAAAAGTGGATTCAGAATTAAAAAGAGAAGCTCATAAAGCAAACCAGAGTTTGATGAAATGAGGTTTCTTCCTTCTACATGCAAAACCGACGAGTTTTCAAAGTGATCCAAAATTCCACCCAGTCAGTTTGGTGACAACCTCATAGAGAGCTCTCAGAACAAAGAACCAGATGTTTCCACTATTTTAATACAAATAGGTTAAAGACCTTCTCCATACATGGGTTTTAAATATGCACCATAACATGTGAAAAACTGTTATGCTGGAATAAGAGATTCCATATGAGCAAACTGATGAACCCTTCAGAACTGCAGGGCAACATGAACTAAAATGATATTCCCCCAAATGTTTTGGCTTTACTTCGCACTTTTATGCATATCCCAGTATTTAAAGTCTGTTCCCAATCTCTGTCTTAATGTTCATCCCTACAGTATAATGCAGTGGTGAACCACATCTCTGGCAGAATAAAAACAACAAACCTTATATTTCTCCAGTTCCTTCCACTGGTAAAAAGCTGAAGTTAAGCAGCAGTTTGGCTGTTCGTCCTTCCTCCTCCTACCACTTCCTGTCTTAGTGTTTTCCACCAGTTGTTATCAGGTTGTTGATCATGTGTCTGGTGTGATGCGAAAAAAGTATTTCCATTGCAGTTTTTGTGAAATACATTAATTTCAATACAGCCAAAAAAAACCCCACCTCATCCTAGCGCCAAAACTTTTTATTGTAAAACGTGTTTTTTTTTTGTTTTTTTTTTTCAAAATTGATGTTTCCTTTAAGTAAATTTATTTTCGCAGCTCAAATTTGAGCAACTTTAAGGTCAATAGGAACGCAGCTTTCAAACAGTGAGTATTCTGATGGTTAACTGTATGACCTCGGTGTTATGCAGGGTTTTATGTTTTTATGGGACGGCTTCAGGGTTCTGCTTTGGGACAAACCGTACCGCTCATGGTCTACCCTAAAAACGACAACCAGAGGTGACCTGAAGTGGGTCCCTGTGCCCCCCCTTTCACCAGGAAGTCACAGAAACCGAACAGCTGTCAGGGCTGTGTCTGTGTTTTGCTGTAGTTTTGGCGTTGTGCTGCTCATCTGAAGCTGCATTCTGTGGGTTCAGTTACCCTCCGTCTCTCTCTGTGACGGCTGCACCTCTCTGGTCCTGGCTCCCACTCCGTCTGACTCTGAGCAGAAAGTCTGCAGCTGATTATGTGGTCTTCATGTGTAAAAAAGGCTTATGATATTAAGCTCATTCTCACCTCATTTCCACAGCCTGAATGAGCTCTTTCCCCCTCCTTAATGTCCTCTCCTGTTCACCTCAACTCTTCTTGTTAAAGGTCAAAGAACGTTCCCTCGTTCTGTCCTTCCTTCCTCCTAACCCCTCCGGCTCCATCAACTCCAACTTCACCTCCCATCCTCTTCCTCTCCCTCTCACATGGCCAATAAAGAAGCCGTCATTTTATTCTCCTCCCCCTTGTCTCCCCCTGCCTCTCTAATCTGCCCTCATCATGTCAAAGGTCCCAGCACAGTAGTTTTATTACCTCCTCCCACCACTCTTCCTTTCTTTCGTTGACCTTAACTCCTCATGTTAAAGGTCAGCTCTGTGTCACTCCTGCTTACTGATCACCTCATTTGGAAATGATTCTGATTAATAAGGCGGGCAGCCCTTTTGAAGCGTCTCCTCTGGCCCGGCTGGAAAAGACACATATTGACTCTCTGGGTTTGGTTCCTCTTTTGATGTCTCACTTTAAACTCTCAGACCTCGGAGGCTTTAATTAGAATAGAGCAGGAGGAAGAGGAGGAGGTCAGGGTCGGGCCTGTAATCCCAGCTGGAGTCGGCCTCGACGCACTTTTACCAAAGATACAGTGGGACTCTGCGTCCTGGAGCAGTCAGCTGACGGGTTTAACACCCACAGCAGAGTTGATGAGTGGGGTGGGGGTGCAGCAGGTGTGGGAGACCTGCTGGAATTTGGTAATATTTCACTTTCTCTATTATTTGTGCTCATGTTGTCTTAATGTTTGGAAGTTTGCGGTAGTTGAGTATTTAAAGCCAGTAACATATGATGAGACATATTAAAGGGACGGTATTCTGAAAAAGTTTTATTTGTAGCGTTATCTTTTCCTGCCTGGACTTCGTCCTCATCCCTGAGCACCAACCCGCCTCCATTCTGCTAACAAATACCTGGAGAGAAATCAGCTGACTCAGCGTCTTCCTCAATAAAATAACACGTACAAAGTTAAACTTAACATCTGCAAACCAGCGTCATAAATAAAACTGAGTGGTTGGACCAATGCCCAGACTGAAGCCAGACCAGGAAGTGCAGAGGAAGTGCTGTATGTCGTCATCCTGGATGGTGGGTTGGCACCGCGCAACACTGAGGTGAAATATTCACAATTAATGCCTAATCTTTATGAGTTTATCATTGGAAGAATGTATTTAACCTCATGGAAAATTCAACGAGATGCTTCTCGTTGCAATCTATGGTCTCTGACATCAGTCTGTCTGATATTAGCTGGTTAACAGACTTCTATTAATGTAAGCATTACTTGTAAAGGAACATTATCTTAGTAGGACGAATGTCCAGCATCTGATCATTTCCAGCCCATAATACTCCAAGGCGCCTGCTGACTTTCTTGTAAACAAGAGAAATGAAAATGACCAAGTGGAGAGGAGCGAATGGGAAACGGCTCTGCTCCAAACTCCACTCACTCACATTTTATTAGAAGAACTTGAATCCATAAGAGAGACGAGACAGAAATGTGATGCTTTTGAACCCAGTTTTGTAAAACCCTGACATACCTGGAGAGGCCAGTAAGTTACAGCTGAAATCAGATATTTACATACTCTAAATAAAAAAATACAAACTCTTTCTTTTCCCTACTGTCTGAAGTTAAATCAAACCAAACATTTCTTGTTTTATGTTAGTTACTTAAATTATTTCTATTTGTTCAATACCAGAAAAGTTGGTGAGAACATTTTTAGAATTTTGTTGTTTTTGTTTGTAATTTCCTTCAAATTCAAAAGTTTCCTGTTTTAACCCAGTTCCAGAGCCATCAGTTCAGACTGATCTCTCCATGGGGTTCATTCACTGAAACTTTTCATCATTTAATGTTAATCTAGGTCAATAAAGGTTAGCTGCAGTACCATAAGTAAACCACATCATTCTGAATCTGTTTTCAGCTGCTGCTCCATACTTTCTATCAGACTTTAGTAAATCCACACCCACTGCTCTGTTCACAAACCTCCCGACTGTCATGTTGTGGTGTGGGATCAGGAGCTGATGTAAACGCAATCCTCATTATCAGGTGTGTTGACATTTATGTTAATGAATTAGTCAGTTAGTTAGTTAATTAAGCCTTTATTTAAACAGTCTGTCCTGTAGTTATCCAGAACTTGATCTCCTTGCTGCTCGGTGGGAACGCACATTAAAAGCACAAACACACACTCTGTGGAGTGTTGTTCTACGCCTGTAGACCCACACATGCATTTTTCTGTTATTCACTCAGAATATGGGCGACGGAGCAGAAAAGCCGTCATTTAATTAAAGTGTTATCACTTTAAGCTATTGTGCTCAGGACTGTTATGTCTGACTGCCCTGTGTTTCATCTGGGCAGGAGGAGCTGCTGAGGCTGCAGAAGGAGAGAGACGCAGCTCTGGACGACAAACGGAGGCTCCAGGCTCAGATCCAGGCATTACAAGCCGATCACAGGTTAGTGACAAGCAACAAGCACAACTGTTGCTCTTTCTGTCTGGGACTTTGCTGTGAGCCTCAAAGACTATCTGACAAAATAACAACTGATTTTTTTCAGAAAGTACATCCTCTCCTTCATTATTATCTAAAACACGTTTCAGATTCTACAAATCAGTCGACGTATGAAACATTCTTCCCTGGACAGATCAGACCAGACAGGACAGCTAATGGCTGTTTTGGCTGTCCATATTTTTCTAATCAGTTCATCAGTTAATGACTATTTTACACCATATTTAAAAGAAAACCAAAGAGCTTGACTTTAGTTTCAGAGCATCTCTCATGTTATTCTGTCATGACACAGTGACGGTTCGAACAAATATGTACAAGAAAAATGTTTGTAAAAGTTCCATACTGCAGCTTTAATAATGGTAAAAGTTCCCTGCTGTGTAAAGACTCTTCCCTGATTTCAGACTTTTCTTTGTGTTGACATTTTCTGACAGCAATGTGATTTTATGACATTGTAACATTTAAAGAGTCACCAGTGTAGAAGAAATTAGAATCTTGGTCCGACCCGGTTTAAATGCGTTTCACATCGCTTGCACAGACCTTAAATCTAAATTTTCTGGCCGTGTTTTTCACAACCAGAAAATGGCTCATGACTCTTCTTTAGCTAAAGCAGTTTTAAAACTTCAGTTGGCAAAGTGCAAACAGCATGTAAGTTAAGCAGCTGACAGCAGGCTCTGCCTGAGCAGATAGCTTGACTGATTAACCTGCTGATATCAATTTGTTGTACTTGTGTTATTCTATTAACAGCGGAATTGCAAAAACATACATGAGTATTCATGTATAAAAGCCAGATTTTTCTGGGAATCATCACATTCAGGTTGCTGGGATTTGGCAGGTTATTAGTATTTGATAACTATAGAAATAATCGTTGGCTTTTTGCTTTAAATAACTGCAGTTATCTTATACATTTTTATTTTAGATTTTTGTTCAGTGGAAGGCAGAGTTCCAGAAAGAGCACGAGATTTTAAAGGGACAGAGGCACAATTTATAGGTGTTAAGTTGCAAAGTAAAATTTATTTTATGTCATGTTTTAAACATTGTTATAACAATTGAAGGTCACATTGTTAATTGTACTATGATTGTAAAATGGCACTATGTGCCTGAAAAATACATCGTACTGCCCCTTTAAATAAACTGATTTAACCAAAATAGGTTTTAGTGGTTTTCTTCTTGCTGTTGATCAGAATATTTAATAAATGTACGAAAAACTTTTATCAACTATTTATCAACTCTGCAACCAAGTTACCCATCAAGAGACGTTTTAAGTGTTTTCACAGCTTTAAAAGGAGAAAATGTTTTTATTTTTGATCCAGGATGATGTCCGGAGGATTTGCAAACTTTGGGAAATCACTGATAACAACAGTACCAAGTGGAGAATTAGCTCCACCTGCTGTTTACCTCTCCAGTCCACATTAATGACCTTCAGCTATGCTGTGCTTGAAGACATTTTATCAGGATTCAGAAGCAAGACTTGAGTTTGACTTGGAATCAGGAAGTGTGTGCATGTTCAAACAGATACCTGTCTGACAGCAACAAACACACAGCTTCAGTGTGTGTTCAGTTAGTGCTGTCTGTTCTCTAAAGCTCTGTTTTTTAAAGAATGAGCGATAACTCTTATTCCATCCACTTTGTGCCATAGAAGGTGGTGTGGTGTTAAACACATTTTAACATCAGAAATAGAGTAAAATCACTAAAAGCAATTTTTGGTCATTTTGGTAAAAGCTACTGAAACCAAGCTGGATCTATGGGAAACATCTCGTCCTGTTACATCATAAAATAACTGATTGACTTTGTTTTGGTTGAGTTTCATGATCTGATCCAGGACTGATCACTACCAGACCCATAGAGTCAAAACATTCCATAAACACAACCCGTCTGACAACATGAGGTAGGGTAAAACGACAAATCAGTCATAAATGACACAAGAATCAAACTCATTTTCATCCATCAGTGTGGAGAGGAGAGTTACAAAATCAGAGAATGGCAGTAAGAACAAATGGAGAGACTATGGAACAATGGAGAACATTCCCAAGAGTCGGCAGTCTGCCAGAATGACTCCAAGAACTCAACAATTCATCCAGGAGGTCACAGAATGACCCAGAATGGCATCTACACCTTCACTTTCCTCGGTTAAGGTCAGAGTTCAGGATTCACTAGTAAGAGAGACTTATTGATGATCCTCAAACACGGTGCTGGTAGCATAATGCTTTACTGGAAGCTTGAATTCTGCTCTGTAGCAGAAAATGCTAAAGGAGAATGTCTGACCTTGATCTTAAGGTCAACTGCGCACTAGGACAGGTATCCAACACACACCAGCAGAGCCATTTCTGAATAGTTGAACAAAACCTGATTTCAGAGTGGCCTAGTCAAAGTTCAGACTTAAATCCAATTGAGATTTTCTTTTGTGACTGTGAACAAGCCAGATATGCTCAACACCCCTTCAGTGTGGCTGAATTAACTGTTTAATGAAATTCCTGCTCAGTGATGGAAAACCCTGCTTGCCTTGTGGAGGAACCAGTTATCAGGTTTTGGAGGGAATTCATTTCTTATATAAATGCTGCTGGTCTGAATAACTTTATTTCATTTAATAAATGAAATCATCATTTGAAAACATGTAGCATTCATTCAGGTTGTCTGATATTAAAATGAGTTAAAGGGGTAGTGTCATGTAAAATTGACTTTTTTGAGCTTTACATCATGTCATGATGTTATTCCCTCATCAAAACATAGCTGTAGTGTTGCCTTCATTCTTTCATGCTTGTTATTCAACTGTGTAAAACACCTGGGTGGACCTAGCCCCACCTTCGAGATGCAGCTCCTTCTCTGCAGTTTCAAGCATCCCTCCATTTGGACCAAAATCATTACTCCCCCACTCTGCTCCTTCAGACTAGCCAGCAGCAATTGGCAAACACCTGCTGAGTTCATTACAGGAGCTGCTTCTCAGGGCAACGCTGATAAAAATGTTGTTAAAGGGTTAATAGAGGAGCCATGTTGTGGTGACTCCCTGAAGGCGGAGTTTCACAAAGCACAAGAGTTTTTAAAGGCCCAGTTACAAGGTGTTAGATTGTGAAGTCAAATTTTATTTAACTTTTTTAAGTTGTATGTGAGATATATATATATATATATATATATATTTATTTTTTTTTCAACCTTTTATTAACGACTGAAGGTAACAGTTACTTGATTACATTATAACATGGCACCATGTGCCTGGAAAACAATACTGGGCTTTTAAAGTAAAACCAGAGGAAGTCTGTACGGAGGTAGATATTTTTTCTCAGCTCCGTAAATAATATCCAATTAAAGTGTCAGAAAGAGAATCTTTGGGTAGAGGAATGATAAGAAACACAAAAGTGATGGTTTTGATTCATCTCAGTCCAAATGCAGCCAGTCGACTGGTGACTGGAGGAATCTGGATAACCTGTAGAATAATAACAGGAGTAAACAGCCAGCAATGAGGACGACAAACAAACAGTAATTAGATAAGACGTTGTGAGGCAGATTTGAGCCACAGAGAGGTGTGTTTTGGGCTTTAAGATCAGTTGGAGGATTTCCTGGAGGGGTCCGAGTCCAGTTCTGAGCAAAGCAGCTGCGGAAAAGTGAAACAGAATAAAGATGAGGAGTGAGTCCGACTATGCTGATGAAAATGTGAGCCTCCATAAATTACTAGGATTGATGCTGAACGCCTGCAGAGACACCTGAAGAGGCTGCAGAAAGCAGGCGGAGCAGGAAGACATTTTGTTTTCGCTTTCAGTCTAGATGAAGAAAATAAAAACTCTGCTTTAAAACTATTTATTTCTCCAACATGTTAAATTCAACATTCAGTGTGTAGAGTTGATGTAAATCTGACAAAGTTAGATCAGTTGTTGAACTGAACAGTGTGTATCAATTCAGTTGTTTTTTTTTTCCTTTTAGTTTTTATTTTATGCATTCCACAATTTCCAGAAGTGGTTCTGTACAATTGTTCAAAGTACAAAGTTTTATTTTCTGTTATTTTTCTGTTTTTTATTTTCTGTTATTTTCTGCAGTTCTGCAACACTTTGTTTTGGTCTGTCTATAAAATCAGACCAAAACAATGTGGAAAGGTTCAAAAGATGTGAAAACATTGCATTAAAAGTCAATAAACAACAAAACCCTGGAATCATTTTAGCAGGATTTTGACTCAAGCAGACAGTAAATTCAGGCTGTTGTTGAAGATTTAATGAGATAAATATTTTAACCAACCGTGACCAATTCTTCCTCTCCATCCTCCTCCTCCTCCTCCATCAGCTCTCAGGACCACGCCACTCCATCCCAGACGTCACTTCCTGCTGAGTCTTCTGCAGACCAGAAGGACTTTTCCTCCTCCCAGGTCCAGTCTCTGGTGGTGCAGCTTCAGCAGCTGTCCAGGGAGAAGGAGGACACTGCAGCTGAGCTCCAGCGCAGCCAAGCGGCTGAGCAGGAAGCCAGTGAGAGGGTTCGCAGGTCAGTCGATTTGTTCTGTGGTTCTCAGATTTGTTCTCTGCCTGCTGCTTCCTCGTTCCATCAGGCTGAGATGAAAACAGTCTGACAGCTCTGACCACATCTGCTCTGTTTTCACCTGTTCTGTAGTTTTATTAGTTTCTCTGTGGCTCCTGAAATCACTCCTGAGCCTCAGGAGTGATTTTCATTCAATCAGCATTCTGTTTATTTTGTAACATTCCAGCTGATGTCAGCTGGTCAATATTTTATAACTCAATTCAGTTTTTTTTTGTTTTGTTTTGTTTTGTTGTTTTTTTTATCTAAAAGTTTTGATCATGTCCATTCTGCTCTGTCTTCTCATTTGTGACAGGTGGCTGCTGGTACTGAGCCAGGTTCTGGTTCTGCAGGAGTTTTTTCTCTCCACTGTCGCCACATGCATGCTCAGTATGAGGGATTGCTGCAAAACCAACCAAGCGGTCGTCTGCTGTCACCATGTTGTCATCCAGGAGGAGTGAAAGCTGTGAAACAATGACTCAATGCAATCTGCTGGTTTCCTTGGAAACGTTTTAAACGACCTTGAATAACTAACTGAGCTTTCTGCATTGTTTGATAACGGTGCAGTTATGCAATTGTCAAACTGCAAACAGTGCAAACCACACATCAGTTGATATGTGTGACTTGAAATGTTTTTTTAAATGTCAAGATAACAAAAATATAAATAATCAGACGATGGAGTCAAGTTCAGATTATTATTCAAACTGTCTAAAATGTTTTCTAAGGAAACTCGGCAGATTGCATGGAGTCAGTGACGTAAAGCGATCCCTCATACATGCTGCATGTAGCAACAGTGGAAAGAGAAAACTGTCCTTTAACCGGGGCAGACCTCCATCAGAACCAGAACCCTGTCCACTGTTGGGCCTTGACTTACAGTGGAGCTGCTTCCACATGTATGTTAGAGAACAAACAGCATCAGATCTTTTGCAGGAAAGCAAATGATTTGAATCAGCAGTGCTGCCAACACTGATGATCATCCAGAACATTTTACTGTGGAAAACTGGAAGCGAAGCTGTTAGCATGTCAGGACAAGCAGCCGTCTGTCAAACCTCTTCAGATTCACTGCCGGACTGACTGCTACTGGAGCTCCCTGTGGCCCACAGGACATGACGGGAGTTACAGCAACATTTGATTTCCCTTTGGGATCAATCAAATATATGTTAAATAAAACCACTCTGAACACATCACACCCTCTGAAACATGGCAGTGGCAGCATCATTCTATGGAGATGCTTGTCTTTGTAGAGACAGATGGGAAGAAGGTTGGAAAATGATTCTTTTTTTCTTGATTAAATTTGTAAAGGTTATTTATGGTGCAGCATCACCGTCTGACCCTCATGTGACCCAAAGTCCAGCTGAATGTTTCCTCCAGCAGCCGTTAATGGACCGACCTGCTGCTGTCTGTTCCAGGACTCAGAGGGGAGATGTTCACCCAGCAGTCCATAGAAATGGGGACGCACCGATTGCAGTTTTCTGGTCGATCACTGATCTTTATTTTAAAAAAAATCGATACTAATACTAAAACGAAAGTTGTTGAGTTGGTAACGGTGAAGTGAATATTGTTAACTACAAATATGCAGACATGACCCAGTGGGCAGGTCTGTCATGGCAGAGTGAAGGTCAGTGGCTGATTCTCAGACGTCTGTCGAGCCAGGTAAGATCGGCTTCACGTGTATCGGCTGATCAGGAAACTGAGGCCGATTTCTGGGTGCCCGGTACACCCCTAGGTAATAATGACCTCACAGAACGCCGTTTTCATGTAAACACTCCTGATTATGGAGGGAGTGTCTGGTGGGAACCAGCTGCTTCCTGTTGATGGAGCAACAGTTTCCCTCAGAGACTCTGGAGGTGTTCAAAGACGGTTAAGTATGTGGGACTAAGGAGATTTGGCTCTGATGACTCATATCCAGCAGACTATGGCGCAAGTGTCCCTGCAGCCGAGATGATCAGGAGAGAACTAAGCCTTGCAGATTTGGATTCAGGAAAAGGGAAAACGCTCCGGTTGAACGTGACTTCTTCTTCTGCTTCTGCTGCTGCTGCTTCTCAGCTCATCAACCTGAAGATGAAGGGATGAGATCGGTGATGAAAACAGCTTAAGTCCTCCGTCTGCGTCCTGTGCTGTCCTCCTGGGCTCAAACCTGGGGCTTTCTGCTGTAATTTGGCTGCCAGCGGGGGGAGCGGAGTAGAGGGGGGGGGGGGGAATGGGAAGTGCCTTCCAAGTTTCTGGGCTGTGAAGAGGAATGTTTGCTCTCTGATGGGAAGGACTGAGTCAAATCTGCTGCTTATTACAAATGGGGAGTTTAATTTGAATAGGAAAGAGAGAGAGCCTCGCTGATTGTTAGAAGGTCATCCAAACCTCTCTCTCTCTCTCTGTCTCTCTCTCTCTCTCTCTCTCTCTCTCTCTCTCTCTCACACACACACACACACACACACACACACACACACACACACACACACACACATGCAGTCACATCAACATCTCTCTGCAGTTAATATTCTCATTGACGGTTGTAAAGTGGACTTTTCCGTCAGCGGTGCATGCTTTGCTGCAGCGCTGCATTAACCAGCTGAGACGTTCTCCTGTCCACTCCCACTCAGTTCTGCAGGGTTCATCGTCCCCTCTGTAACCCTCCTCTTCCTCCTTGTTCTCCTCCTCAGGTTGGAGCGTTTGGTGGAAGTGTTGAGGAAGAAAGTTGGAGCAGGAAGTCTCCGTGCTGTCGTCTGATTCATCAGATCCTTTTTATGTGACCAAACTGATGGTTTGTTTGCTTTTTTTTATACTGTTGAAGCTTTTCTACTTTTTGTGCTTAAAACTTGGTCACATGTGGAAGCAGCAGAAGAAATTAAACAACACGTTTGTCTTTGTTTCCTTCACTTGTTTTGGATGTGGAAGTGTTCTCGGCTGGAAAACTGAGCACCTTTACTTTTTATCCCGCGTGTTTTTCTCTCCTTGACTGGAAGCAGAAAATGAAATAAATGTGATTATGTCATTAGAACTTGATACTAAGAGATGTGAGCTTTATTACTGCCAGGTTGTTCAGGTGATTCTAAATAAATTATAAAATACAAAAAGGTATTCATTTATTTCCATAAATAGGTGTAAATGTGAAACTTGTACACACAGGGTGACACATTTCAGCTGTTTGTTGATTATGTAAAGAATGAAAAAAGTAAAATCAACTTGTTTTTAGCTTTACATCATACTATAATATTATCTCATCTAAAACATACCTGGAGTTTTGCTTTGATCATTTCATGCATGCTTGAGAAATCCTTTAGACTCCATGGGAACCATTCAGCTGTGCAAAACGCCTGGTTGGACCTAGCTCCGCCGTCCGGGACACAGCTCCTCCTCAGCCCCTCCCCTCCCGCTGCACCCCCACTCAGCTCCTTCAGACTAGCCAGCAGCAGTTGGCAAACACCTGGTGGAACTGAGCATCTGCTGAGCTCAATTTAGGAGCTACTTCTCAGAGCAACGTTGGTAAAAACATTGTTAAAGGAATAATAGAGGAATCATGTTGTGACGACTTCCTGAAGGCAGAGTTTCAGAAAAAGGAGACATGTTTTAAAGTTTTAAGCCAAATGTGCAGCCGGACTGAGAACGATCCACTCAAACTCAAAGGGGTGAATATTTAAAAATCTCCTATTTTATGTTTCATATTTTTATTTGTAATTGTTTTTGCAGAAAACACTTTGATATTAGTGATTTTTCCCCTGATTCTTTTGTCAAAAAAGCTACATTTTGCAATCATGATTAATTTGTAAAAGCAATAAAAAATGTAACTCATCCAAGGGATTGAATACTTTTCGTAGTCACTTTAACATCCCTGATAATGTTCAGTGTTTTGGTTACTAGGGCATCACGTTTGTTTCTCAGTAGATTTTGAAGAAAGTAAAAGGCATAAATTAAATGCAGCAACATCAACGCTGCTGAAAATAAAATAAAACAACAGCAGAGATCAAACTGAATTGTATCCGACTAAATGTTCCGAGTTAGTCATTGGAAACAAGAGAATATAATCAAAGTTTTTTGATTATCAATAGATATTTAATATGACCCAGAAATACTGAATTCTAATCTAAGTCCTTTTGATCTTTTTAAGTCATTTAAGTGCATTCGTTTGCATTTTGTGATCATTTTATCAATACCACAGATGACCTTTAAAACATTTTCTCAGTGATTGTTTCATCAGTTGCATTATTGAAGCGCTGTAAACTGCAGATGACAGGAGAATGAAGAGTTTAATAAAGATCAGAACGCTTCCAGGTTGGCAACACAAGTTAGAAATGAAAACCGAGGAGATAAAGTTGGCTTCAGCTGAGGAACTCCTTTAATGAAGATATCAGAGAGACGGGATTTTCATCAGTTGTGATGTGTGGCTCATAAAAAGGGGGGCGGGTTGCCTCCCGCTACGGGCTGGTTACCATGGCGATAGCAGACCACTTGTTGTCGACTTGGGTGTCCTGCTCTTAATCCTGCGGCCGTTAATCTGCTTGTTCTCAAGAAAGACCCAGTTTGTTGGAGCTCCAACTTCTGATGCCACCTGGGAGTGTGTGTGTGTGTGCATGTGCGTGTGTAAGACATTGATCTTTGTGGTGTGTGTTAACTCTGCAATAACATTCAGATGGCGCTCATGTCAAAACAAAGACATGAGAACAGATCTCCAGCGTCTCCATCACCATCAGCTGGTCTCCAGGCTGCGCCCATAAATGGAGTTTATTTCTGTTTATGTGAAGTCAACGTGAAGACGCCGGTTCCAGAGTAACGACAGATGTTCCAGGTTTCTTTTACCTGAACTCTGCAACACGACACAAATGTTGCTTCCAGGGAGGACGAGCAGAACCCTCTGGAGATGAAGACTTTACCTCTGAGGTCAGAGGTCAAAGGGGAACTAAAGAGTTGAATTCTGAACAGCGTCCCCAGTTTTATCAGTGTTAATGGTGGAAGAGATGACGGCATGAAGTCATGATAAACCTCCAACATCACCAACAACAGTGTAGTTATGGTTGTTATCGTCTCTGATCTAAAAATACAAAATTTAATAACATATAATGAAGGAACATGATGCACTGCAGCATGAAATAGTTAAATGACTTTCAAAGTAACTGAATGAATGAGACCTTAGAAATGATTAAAAAACAAGTACTTAGTTTTTATTTAATCACATTGGTGACGATTAGTTTAAAGGGATGTGTTGTGTGTTTTCCAGGCACATGGTGACATTTTATATCACAAGGAACGACGTAGCCTTCAGCTGGCATAGAAAATGTTGCATGTATCACACATGACTTAAACAAATTTGACTTTGCAATTTAACACCTTGAAATTAGGTCTGTCTCTTTAAGAAGCTCCTGCTCTCTCAAACAATAGCTCTTCATAACAATGCTCCTCCATTAAGCTGTTTAGATCCATCCTAACAACTTTGGGCTGAGAATCAGAACGCTTGCTGAACCGTCTCTTTTCTCCAGTCCAGCTGATGCTGTGATCCAGTTTGGGCAGTGATGGTCACACTGAACCTGGTTCTGGTTCTGCTGAAGGTTTCTTCCTTTAAAAGGGAAGTTTTCCCTCCCCACTGTTGCTCCATGCATGCTCGGTGTGATGGATTGCTTTAAAGTCACAACACACGACAACGCAAATGGTTGTTGCTGCATGTTGGTCCAGGAAGAGTGAACGTTCAGGTCAGTCTGTTGGTAGAAACTTTTTAAACCAAACTGAATAATGAACTGAGCTCACTGCGTCTGATAACTGGAATCAGCTGGAATGTGTGTGTGACTGAACTGGGCCGACGTTTTCTCTAAAGTGACTTCAGACAACATTTTCTACGAATTGGTTCTGTAGAAATAAATTGAACTGCAGACGATCAGATTATGATTTAACAAAAAGCTTTATTTTTCCTGAATCCTGTTAGTGTTCCACTGCATCACCTCTCTGTCCAGGTCTCCTGTTAACACTACTGAGAGAAAAACCAGCAAGAGACAAATCAGACACGGTTTGATCTTTTCTCCTACTTTAAGATAAGAACTAGGATTTGATTTTGTGAAATATTTCCTAAATGAATCCATAAAACATGCTGGAAAATAAAGTCTTTAGGTTGTTTTTTTTTTTTTAAATCTGACATGTTTTGACGACTTTTGTCTTCAGAAAAAGACTTTAGATAAAAAACTGTCCAAAGCAACTTAAGGACTATATTGTATATTGTATATTGACTATATTATTACAATGATCTCCATTGCTTTGGAAACTGCTTGACAAATCAAATCAAAATCAAAAATCATCCTTCACTTATCACTTTACATGACAAACAGATCCAGATTTCATCCAGAGGTCTAGAATCAGTCCCGTTCATAAAACAAGAACAGAAACGCTTCTTTTCCCAGAAACACCTTCCAGTTGAAGTTAATTTAGCACTTAATCATTTTACACTTAAAACATTAGGTTTGAATACTTTGAGCTTCCTTTACTCTCAAGCCACTTAAAGGGACAGTACTGTTTTCTAACCACATCATCCCATTTTACAACACAATAAATGAGTTAAGTTATCTTCAGTTGTAAAAATGCCATGTGTATCAAACATGACTTAAAAGAAATTTGATGTCTTAATACAATGCGTTGAAATTGGGCCTCTGTCTCTTTAAGAAGCTTGTGCTCTTTCTGAAGCTCTGCCTTCAGTAAGTCATCACAACATGGCTCCTCTACTAACTTAGCGTTGCTCTGAGAAGTAGCTCCTACAATGAGCTCAGCAGATGCACCGTTCCAAAAGTTGTTTGCTAATTGCTGCTGGCTAGTCTGAAGGAGCTGAGTGAGGGAGTAATGGGGGTGGATGGGCTCTGTGAGGTGGAAGCTGCAGCTCTGAGGAAGAGCTGCGCCTTGAAGGCAGAGCTAGAGCCACTCAGCCGTCTTGTACAACTGAATGGTTGCCATTCAGTTACATTAAAGGATTCATCAATCATGCATGAAAGAATTAAAGCAACACTACAGGCATGATTTTGATGAGGTAATAACATAACATGACTTAAAGCTCAAAAATAGCCCTTTTAATAAAATCCGTTGTAACCAAATGCTCTCAGAAGTTACATAATTAGTTACTTCTGATTCCGTCTTAGTGAAGTATCTCCTCTGTAGTCCAGTCAAAGCCCAGATCCTCCAGGTTGATCAGGTTGTTGGTGTGTCTCTGTGAAGACGGAGCCCACAGGACCAGCAGAGCTGCATCCACACAGCATCAGCTGACACCTTCAGATTTTTATTGGTAATCAGTGTTGGTGAAACATTTCTGAAAACCAAAACCCAGAGCAGCTCATCAGTGTGAACAGAATCTGCTTTAACAGTTTTAACAGTTTAAACAGATTTAGTTCAACCCCTTCAGCGACTTCTCCATCTGAGCCAGAATGACCAGTGAGTCTCTGCCAATTACACATCCTCCCCCTCCGCCCCGCCACACCCCCACCCAGGACCACCAACCTCCCGGCTGATCCATATTAGCACCTCACAAAGCTCTAATAAACTTCCTCTGAATTATTTTAATGGAAAAGCAGGGGCTCTCTCTCTCCCTCTCTCTTCTCATCTCTCTGATTCTGGAGGGGATTTCTTTGCTCTTTTCGTTGACCGAGCACAATTGTGTTATTGGAGATAATTAATTCCAATCCCCATCAAAAGGCCTTAGTGGCCCTGGGGCCCCTGTTCTTGGCTTTCTAGTGGGGCAATGAAAGGCACGGGGAAGAAAGAGGCTGAAGGCCGCCGTATTGTGGCCGACATTTTCCTCCATAAGGAGCGAGCCGAGAGAAAGGAGGCTGAGGGCTTTGGTGAAACGATGGTGGGGGCCCCGGGGCCCGCCGCCGCTGACACTGCCCTCACCGCCGGCGCTGTGTCCAGAGCGGCCCTGGCTTTGGCCCACAGAGAACATATGGCTCGTATTACAACAGCAGGCTGGGTGGCAGAGGATCAGCAGCACAACCTGTTCTCAGATCGGAACCTCAGAAACGGACCGAACCGACCAAGTGTCAGCCTCAGCGCAGCTTTGATCCAGATATCAGGTCCACTTATACAAATGTTGGGGTTAAAAACGGCCACAGCTCCACAGTAACCCAGACAGAAATAAACAAATGAAATTAAAGAAACTAGATCCTGTTTGGACCTGTACGAATAAATCCAGATTCCGAAGAGGTTCTGGTTCGGTTTGTTGTTCCATCTCAGAGATGGGAATGTTTTCCTGTCGTCGCGGTGTGAAGTGTTGTGACTTTCAGACTGCTCTGCTCTTCAGGCTTATTGTTCTCTCTGTTCTGCTTCCTCTCACCTGATCCGCTCAGGGACGAACGCAGAAACCAAAACACACACACGGTGTGTACTCAGGCGGAGGCGCCGTATGCAAACATGATTCTTGCTTTTATTTTAGTGAGAAAGTCGGTATTTACAGAAACCCGTTTAGAGAACTTCCAAGCAGCCTGAAGATTTTCTCTAAAACATTTCTTAATGTTTAAGAGATGTGACCAACTTAGATTAAGTTTGATAGAATTGTTACCCAAAAAAAGTAGCTCTTTTGTAGTTCTTTTTATGCAGTTTTAATCAAGTTTATGGTTATAGTGGATAATAAATAACTCATAAGGCTGAGGTCTAAAAAACAAGATCAAAACCAACAAAAAAATAAATACTCATTAAATTAATTATACACATATAATTAATTTAATATATAAAATTATCAACTAAATTCAAAGAAAATTCTGAAATCATAAGATTTGGATTTAATGAGTTATGATCACATGTTCTTGTCATATATGAAAAGTAACAGAACTGTAGTTGTAGTAAATCGTGATTAAATGTAAATATAGTCTGTCTGCTGGACATAGGCGCTCTATATGATCTAAATTATATTCATATTTGACCAAGTGTTAACTTGGTCAAATATAACTCCGCCTGTAACTGTAAGGTCCTCTGTAATGATTTACTCTTTCACTCTGAATCTGATGTATAAAAATCACGTTTGTGATGCTTGCACGGAAAAAAATTGTCTAAAAAAATGTTAGGTTCCCTGATTATTATTATTATTATTATTATTATTATTATATTATTATTATTATTATTATTATTATTATTATTATTATTATTATTAACTTTAATTCCTTTTGAGATATATTGTGCCATTAATTTGTGTGCCAATTCATATACGAGTCCAAAATTCAAATCAAGTCATTACAACTCAATCATTCTGACTCCCACTTAAAATATTACACCCAGTTATTATTATTTTTATTTATTTATTTATTTATTTATTTATTTATTTATTTATTTATTTATTTATTTATTTATTCTTTCTGATGAGCTCAACATTAGGCCCGCCGTCGTTCGCGCGCTCCCGACGTGTCCGCCTCTGTTCTCGCGCGTGCGCTTCGGGTTACTTTTGTGTGCGGATAATTAGCGGATAATTCCTGGATCATTAGAGCCCTTTCTGCGGCTCGGCGGTGAAAGTGTGTGAGACAGCCTCAGATCAAAGTGAAATCTGTCGGGATGTGTTCAGGTTCACGGAGCTGCGGCGGAGGTTAAGGCCGACAGCGAGCCGTGAAATCCGGCAAGGCCGCGCGGAGCGAGCCCCTTCCCCGGCTGCTATCACATGCGGAAAGAACCGGTCCTGGGAGTCGAGGTGATGCACTGACCTACAGACAGTATCAAAATATACAAGTATAAATAATTAAGTAGATAAATAAGTAAACAAAAAGGCAAGTACCTATCTAGAAATTAATAGCTTGGTTTTCTTTCTTTTTTTTAACAATTAACAGTTAATTATTTTTGAGAAGGTATCGACATAAATAAATATATTTAAAACTTATGCATAAAAACTTCATAATAAACGAATAAACTATGAAAATAATCCCTCTGGAGTCGCGTCCCATCAGGAACACAATGTTAACTGTTAGCCTTGTTAGCATAGAGCTGCTCGGACTTTTAACGGCGTCATTTTGGTGATTTATCGGCTCCTCATTCAGGCTGAGCTGCTCCGGTTGATCCTGACCCTCCACCATCCTCTGCTGGCCGCTGCTGAGCCGCTGCTCAGCCGCTGCTCCTGGAGCTTTATTCACCCTGAAAAATCAGATATTTCGGGACCTGGACAGGCTTTAAAAACTACAACATAAAAAGGAACATTTAGATGGAGTTAAGTATTATCTATTGTGTTCAAATTTCAATCTGCTGTATTAACTTGTGAAAGCATTTAACATTTTACCAGCATTAAATTATTTTGGTGAGAAAAACTGTTCAGATGCTGGTAGTTAATATTCTCATCTGCTGTGCGGTTTGCACTAATAGTGCTGGTATGTTTTTTGTTGTTGCTTTTATTATATTATTATGAACTCATGTAAACTAAATAAATGTGAAAGTTTCTGTGTTAAAGCAAAACTTTATGATTCGATCTAGTTTCTAGTTTTCTAACAGAGCTCTCATAACGCCGTTGCGCGCTAAACTTTTCTACTGCTTAATGTCATGTGAAGTCAGTGGAGGTTACAGGATGTTTTATGCAGAATAAAACAGAACTAAAGTGTTTGTTTGTTTGTTTGTTTGTTTTTTCAGGACAACCTAATTTTATATAAACTGATTAAAACAAAAATGAGTATTTGGAAGTTTTCTCAAAATGTCATCTATATAATATATAATATATAATATAATATATATATATATATATATATATATATATATATATACGTATATATATATATATATATATATATATATATATATATATATATATATATATATATATATATATATATATATATATATATATATATATATATATATATATATATATATATATATATATATATTATTCTCGTATGTATCATCCAGAGAAGGCGGGGCTCGTCGTCCGGGTAGCGACAACATGAATGTTGAGCCCAAACTTACTTACAAGCTGAGGCAGCTGCTGCACATCTTTCTTTTTTTCTTGTTGTCAAGGAAACGGTTTTTACAGCCATCGTTAAAATAGATTTAAATGATTTTGTCAAAAGTCAGTTCCTTTTTTCCTTTTGTTTCTTCTTAACATGAAGGACAAAACTGATCCTGTCATAAGTTAGACTTTCTCTCATTTCTCTCAGTAAGTTTGTTTTAAATGCTTTAACTTGTTTATTAAAGTATCTATTAGTTAAAACATTGAAATTCAAATTTATTACAGACCTTGAAACTTCTGATCACTCCTCACAAAATAATTTACAACAAAGTAAAAATATCAAATCAAGTGTTTAAATACAAATCAATATCTATTTCTAAAAAAAATAAAAATGTATTATTATTATTATTATTATTATTATTATATTTTTATTTATTTTATTTTTTTATTTTTTTTGCTGAAACCTCTTTGTTAACCCAATGAACAATCAAAATCAAATGAGTCAGAACCTGAAGTTTTATGGAATTAGATTCTATATTTCAATTCAATTTTGTTTATTTTTTGCACAGTCAAATAACAACAGATATTATTTGAAAGAACTGTTCAAGGACATGTCCAATTCATATGGAGTTACCCAGAATACAGTTTGGTCCAAATTCGGTGAAAACCATTTTCATTTTGCTGTCCGTATGATGGCCAGTTGAGGCAGAATGTCATGAAACAGTGAAAATATTATGATGTTCTCTGTGTTCAAATGAAATTATATTTAACATCTTTTTACAATTATGTAATTTGACACTGTCCAAATAAAAACTGATTTCTTTTGACTTATAAAATAATATTTAAGCACATAATTATTGTCTTAAAGTTTTATTTGTGCAGCCCTCTAGGGGGTCATGGAGTGCCGCATTTGGCATTTGGAGTTTGACACATGGTTTAGATGAATTCTAGCCAAGAGAAAACAACCATATCACACATGTACTTTATCATGTAAGGCTAAATAGGAACTAGTCGCATATCTACAGTATAACTGGATATGAAAAGAACCTATTTTTTCCTGTAATAGGAAGAAATTTGGCTCTCAGAACTGAACTAAACTGAATTAAAATAGATTTATCAACCGATCAGTTTGGACGTGAAACCAAATCAAGTTCTAATTACAGTAACTCAAAGTTTCTACGTATTAAACCAGCCTTCCAACTGATCAGCCTTAACTGACAAAACAAAATGATTTGGACGTTCAAACTGACCTTTAGCAATCATCAGCCAAAAAGCAAATATTTCTTGTATCCGTCGGTTTTATTTGAAAATGACAGAATAAGTTAAGAACATGCATGCAGAATCAAAACCAACAAAGACCGAAAACACAACAAGGAGGTGCAGCAAGAAGAGAGGGCAGGGTGATAAAACAGGGCAAATATTTCAGAAAGAAAATAAAAATCCAAACAAAGAAGAGAACAGCACTCGCTCCTTTCATGCAGATGGGAATAACGACGTGGCCTGGAACAGGAAGTGATTGTGTCGAGTCATCAAACATCGATTCAGGATCAGAGTGATCATAAAGCTGCTCCCTAACCAACCTCCAGTTGAGCAGACCGTGTAGTGCGGCGTGTTCCTCTGATGAGCCTCCAGTGTCAGAGGTCACACCAGAGCACCTGAACATGTAACACCATGTAGCAAACGCCGGCGTGTTTGTGTTTGTTAAGCACTGTGTTGTTCTGACATTGCAGCTGGGAGGATTTTTTCTGCTGGTGAGATGGTTGGAGCGCTGCCACGGTTCTGCTGGCTCTGCTGCAGCGTGCGCTGATACAGGGCTGTAGGATTAGTCTCTCTGTTTTGGGTCAGAGACAGGAAAAAAAAAAAAAAAATTTAAAAGGGAAAAATAATCTTTTCTTCTGTATGGATGCCATGGAAATGAACACACGAGGTTCACTTGAACTATGAGTACTGCTGTCATTTACTCGCTTAAATAATACTAATTTACAAAAAATATGAAATATCATTTCATCTGTTTTACACATGTCTGTTGTCTAACTAAATGATGACTTTCGTTCTCTAAGGGAATATATTTACAAAGTATGTGAATACTCTGCATAAACTCTTCAGATCCACTTCTCCCAGTGATTGAGCTTCATGAGTCATTTGACGAACAGAAATTTTCTGACTTTCTGATAATCAAGTTGAAGTTCTGGTCAGGCAGAACACAAAAAAGACATTTTTTATGTTGTGTGACTGAAGTCTGCTTTAGTTCATCTTAACGAGATCAGTTCATGTTCAACTACAGAGAGAGAGAGCTTATTATTGATCAGCCATCCTCATCATTTATATAGATCCCTCCCCAAAACCCCTCCGTCTTTTATTTTACACAAATCGACCCCTTAAATAAAACACCATTCATGTGTCCAGACTGAGGACTGCGACCCCTCAGGAGGTCACCAGAGATCCAAAGGAGGTCGTGGGAGAAATAAATCCTCATCATCCTCTACAGAGAAATATGGTTTCTGATCTTGGTTCTTGATCCTTTCTGTAAACACCGGCACAATAGGCACATTATCATATCCAGGTGACCTCTGACCTCAGACTGGTTGAACACAACTGGGACAGAATGTGGATGATTTGGCACGTTCTGGACCGGCAGAACTGAAGGCTTGGAGCTTTTAGTTTAACTTGCTTTTCAGCCTCGCTCATCAGCTTCTGCCTTAGCAATGCACTAATTCTTAAAAAATGAGTTATTTAGGTTTGGATAGTTACCTTTTGTATGTCACTGAGCACAACCAACATCTGTGTGTGAAGCTGCAGTGATTCAATGAAAATGAACATGATATTTCGGGGATCTTGTCAACATTTTGTGACAACAGGTGTAACTGTAACAGTCTGACCCAGTCTGCATTGGGTTATATGGTACTATCAACAATAAACCGAAATAAAGAGATGGCACTCTGTATCATCATGTTGTCCATAAAGAAAATCATAATACCTGTCAGTCTTACACCAACACTTGAATTAAGGAGCTAGGAAGACGTCTGATAATCTATCTCAGAAGTTCTGCAAAATTTGACTGTTTAACAAAAGAAAAAAAATTGTTTTATATTTATCAAAAGATAGTTTACCTATTTGGATGATTCTACAGTGAGGGGAAAGATGGAGCCTCAACCAGATCAAACATTCCAATGCTGATTTCGTCTTGTGCCCCTTAAATGTCACTCCAGAAACACCTACATGCAAGTCAATGGGTCCATGAGGATACCGGTGTCCTCATGGCAGGTAAGGGGTTAACCAATCCAGAGGTTATGTTTTGAATAAAACAGCATGCCCCAAACCAGACTAAAGCATTTCAAGCAACAACAACTTCACTAAAGGTCAAAATGTTTGGAATTATGCAACAGAAACGATCCATCAGTGCTATGGTCCATATTCCGCAACAGCAACATTCCTCCAGATCCTGAGCTCACAGATCTTGGCCTGTTTTGGAGGCATACATGTGACCAATGAGATCCTGCATTGATGTTTTTAGAACTGAAAGTATCTTAAAAGCATGAAAGAAGACCACAGACCTGGGGTCAGTTTTAATTTGCTGAGGATTCATATGTCAGTGTCAAGGTTTGGTCACAGTGCGGGGAGTTCTCTTTAGCTTACAGGTCAGTATCAACACTATCAGACAGGAAGTCCAGGACAGCTGCATGCAGAAGGTCCAAGTCCAGACAGGAAGTGCGCGCCATTCAGCGGCTACGATGAGCTGTTCAGGAGCGGTCTGGGGTACATGCCCTGGTAGTAGGAGGCCTCAAGAGGCTCCATGGTCCTCCCCCCAAGACCAGATGCCCCCCCACCATTGTAAGAAGAGTACTGCAGAGCCTCATAGGCCTTCAGGTCCAGTTTGTGCTGCTGCTCCGAGGATGACATTAAGTTGTTGATGGAAAACGGGTGGTTGAAAGAGTAGTGGGGGTCTCCTTTTATATGCAGAGGAGTTTCATGGGCCATGGAGTGCGGAGGAAGTGATAGGGAAGACAGTAACTGAGAGCTGGATACCTTCAGGTCAGACACACCTCCAACTCCTCCTCTCAGATCCAGGCCGGCAGGGGAACCCGTCTGGCTGGAGGAGGCCACAGATGAGTCCAGAAGTCCGACAGGTTTGGTAGAATCTCCAGCAGGAGAGGTACAACGGCCACCCCCTGCTCCCATATGCTCCTTCCTCCCATCTGGTTTCCCTGGAGTCTTCTTCTCGCACTTAAATCTCTTCTGACGTCGCAAGTAACAGCCATTCTCAAACATGTTGCCTGAGTCTGGGTGCAGGGTCCAATACGAACCTTTTCCCGGTTTGTCGGGCGAACGGGAAACCTTGACGAAGCAGTCATTGAAGGACAGCGAGTGGCGGATGGAGTTCTGCCAGCGTTGCTGGTTTTGCCGATAGTAGGGGAACAGGTCCATGATCCACTGGTAGATCTCACTCAGAGTCAGCATCTTACTTGGTGCCTGTTGGATCGCCATAGTGATGAGTGAGATGTAGGAGTAAGGGGGTTTTGCATGAGGGTAGCTCCTTCTGAACGTCTTGTTGTCACGGCTTCGGTTCAGTCCACCACTACCGTACGCCATGCCGGAGCCCATGTTAGGACTCATGCTTCCATACGGGTTCAGACCCAAGGAGGCCTGCTGGGCCGACACCGAGTTCATACTGGACGGGCTCAGAGGCCCACCCATGGAAGTCACACCCCCACCTAAGCTCGACATAGGCGCTTGAGCGGAGCCCCCCATCCCTCCTACAGGGGACGGACTGAGACCGGTACCGCTATACGACATGTTGAAGGAGCCTGACGTGGTGCCACCACTCGACATGTAGCCAGACATGGACGCCATTCCGAGACCAGAACCCATCCCGGTGCCTGCCATTGGAGAGTACACCTGCAGGGAGGACAGAGGACAAGTCAACTTTCATTTGAAGATGGAGTGGACAGAAGTGGTAGATTCAAGAATCAGTCAGGATGGTTTACAGTCAGGTTCAACTAAAGGTCAACATTGAGCATCAATGCTGAAATGCCATCACTTGTTTAAAAAACTGTATCATAACCTGCTCTCTGGTCGGAGCCATCAGAAGTAGAACATTCTGGGCCAGCACGAGTTTGCTCAAAAGAACGAGGGTCATTAAACCAGGACCATGTGGACCAGATCAAATTTTCCCATTTCAACATTTCCTATGACTTCACCACTTACTCTGCACACACCAAGAGTCCACAGATAGATTTTATGACTATTTCAGGTTGGCCAGACCTTGTCTTTATGTAGCCTAAAAATATCAAAATATATAGAGCCCTTTCTGGGCCCAAAGGTCCCATCCACATTCAGCCTGGACAAAGTTAGCCCACCTGTACAGCAGCCAGCCCACAACGTAACCCCAATGTAACATCAGAAAACGTCGGAATGTGAAAGTCTTTTCACCTCAAACTTTTCCACCACATTTCCCCTTTATTAACGCAGAAGGCAGTGTTTCTCTTTTTTTGTTTAAACTCAATAAAAAGAATTCATTTAAGGAATCAACACCACCTGATTGCTTCCTTAGCGCAATCAAAGTGGTGAAAACTCATCAACATCTCACACACACATTGCTGAAGTTACCCGCAATCCAAACACATGCATGTTCGGTTAAGTGGACAGTCTAATTTGTCCTTGCATCATGTCCAGTGTGTCTCTGTGTGTCCCTGTAATGGACTGGTGCATGTCCCCCATCTCTGGCCTGGTGAGCGCATCTGTCCAGTCCCCCCCACCCCAACAACCACACACACACACACACACACACACACACACACACGCACACGCACACACACGCGCACACACACACACACACACACACACACACACACACACACACACACACACACACACACACACACACACACCCTCTGCTACTCTGAACTGGATAAAGGTGTTAAAAAAAAGTGAATGAGAAAAAGTGTATAAGACTGCTGATATTTATTTTCCTTAATCTCTGAATAGAAACTCATGTGGATAATAGCAGCAATATTCACATGTTTAGGAGCATTTTCAACTTCATTTTCATCTTTCTTAAGATTTTAACCTGATTTAATGAGAAGAAGTGTGTTTCTGTTATATTTTGCATTATTTTCTTGTTGCTTGTTTGCTTACATGTTGCATTATTTGTTCATTTAAATAAGAAAATGCTAAATCATGTACATAAACATTGCATAATAAAACACATTTTTCTGATACTGAGGTTTTGAAATATCGTTGTTAATTGGCAATTATTTTTAATCCTGTTGAATAAAATCTGTAATTAATAAACAGTTATTCTTGGTTTGAGGTCGGTGTGTGAGCAGCGTGTGAAAGAAGAAGGTCTGAGGGTTTGAAGTCATTCCTGACCTGACTGACTGACTGACTGACTGACTGACTGACTGACTGAATGAATGAATGAATGAATGAATGAATGAATTTGAAGCAAAGAATCCGTTCAGATCTTCAGGAATAATGATCAAAACCACGTGCAAAGATTAATAATTAATCAATAGGAAATCCCGGATTATTTTTTCTTCCATATTTAGGATTATTTATACGTGTAGGTTAATTTATGACAATATGCTTTAAATGGTCTTCTAAATTACACTGAGAATAAATGAAAGACATATAATTATTACACAATTTACTCAAAGAATGATAATTAAAACGAAGCCTTAACCATCAATATTATTTTTCTTACCATTCACCATTTTTATTTAAATGTTTTGAAAAAATAAAATCAGGCCCGCTTTGCACGTGAGTCTTGCTTTGTTTCTTTTTTATGTTGAGAACAAAAATTCTTCAAATAATCAGATTTTTTTCTCTAAATAGTATCTGCTTTAACCAAATCTGAACCCCGCTTTTATTTACTTCAATGATTTGTAGTTATTTTATGAATCATAATAAACATATTCAATCTGCTTCAGATTATTTTATTTTATTTTATGTTATTTTATTTATTTTTACAGAAAAACAAAATAAAATAAAAACTGCGGGTATTTTTGGCTCCTCTGGATTAATCCCGGGAGGATGCGGAGCGGCTGACCCGGCTCCAGGACCGTTAAAGCGGGCGGAGAGTGACCGACCTCTTCGCTGTAGTATCCGCTCCAGTCCGGAGCTTCGTGGCCTTCCATCTTCACCGTGCCCAGCATGACGGCAGCCCGCAGCCGGAACACGGACCCTGCTGCTCCCGCTCCGGGTGAACCTGTCCCGCTCCCTGAGTGTGAGCCTCCCGGTCCGGATAGAAGCGCCGAGTCGAGTCAAGCGGAGCGGAGCGGAGAGAGGAGTAAAGAAGAGCAGGAGGAGGAAGAGGGAGGAGGTGATGGTGACCTGCGGACTGCTGTGATCCTCCTTCTCCTATAGGTTCAGCCTTCATCACCTCCCTCCTCTCACAACTTCTCATTTCTTCATTCGTTGAATTCACACAGACACTGAGCTGCTGCTCCGTTTCTGCAGCAGATAATCACTTTTCCAGCCACAAAGACCTGAGTCTCATGTCCGCGTGGATCATCAGGAGATGACAGAGAGAAAAAATAACATCTTGTTCTAAAATAAACCTGGTGATATTCTTTAGAATATTTCAAATTTGGAAGGTTTACATCACTTCAAACGAAGAGAAAATTCTGTCTGAAATGTACATTTAGAGTCCATTTTAGAATGAGCCCAGAGTTATGTTGTCAGTCATTTATTATTATTATTATTATTATTATTATTATTATTATTATTATTATTATTATTATTATTATTATTAGTATTATTAGTATTATTAGTATTATTTTATTTTATTTTATCATTGTTGTTGTTGTTGTTGTTGTTGTTGTTGTTCTTCTTCTTCTTCTTCTTCTTCTTCTTCTTCTTCTTCTTCTTCTTCTTCTTCTTCTTCTTAGTTGTAATTGTTTAATATTTTCATATAAATTCATAGGTAAAGGTTAATTACTTCAGTCGGAATTAAAGCAGCCACAATTAAATTAAATTGTTGTTTCATTTAGTTGTGGCTAAATGAAACAACAGTTAGCCACAACTAAATATTAAAAATTTTCCAAGGTCAGTCATGATCAGAGGTCATTTTTGTTGGATTTGCTAAAAGTCTTAATGGTCTGTTGTTAGCATGGTCAGAGCCGGTCCAAGGTTGTTTGGGGCCCTAAGCTGAGTTTTATTTGGGGCCCATTCTCTGTGAATCACTGACCTTTTGTTTCTGGTTCATCTTTTCTTTTTCTTTCTATGTTTTTTATTTTGCTTTCAAAAGCAGTAGATCTGGTTTGATGATCACTGGCCAATCTATTCGTACATATTTTACCATCTGTGACAGAAGCAGGAGTATAATTTAAATTGTGACTTTATGATCATTTCCATGTGGGTCTGTGGTAGAAGTTGTATGTTTGTCCTATGCATACGGCCCTTCGCAGTAGCAAAGTGTGCTTAAACCTTGGGCCGGCTCGCTGCATCATTACTTTTGACCCGACTTGAAAATATCCAGTCCAATAAATATCAAGATTTCATATGATTTTTTTTTAAATCTCAGTTTCACAGTCAGTTTAAAAAGACACTAAGTTAAAAAATCAAGATCAAACAGAGATCGCTGTAAATAATAATCTTTAAGTTTATTCATGAGTTTAAAATGAAACAGCAGTTTCACTTCAAACAGTTTGAAGGAACCAATAAGCTGCTCAGGGCCCCATGAAGGGCTGACAGGGGGCCCCAACAGGACTAGGGCTCTAGCGCTCAGAGCAGATCTTAAAAGTTCCCATTTGAAGTAAAATTCACCAAAAACCGTTCCACAGTTTCCTGAATTCTGAATAATTTACGGTTAAAATGTTTAGTTAACATTTTATTGAAGACATAACACAACTGACAAATTTACGTATGACGTCATGTTAACAGCTATCATGTTATATGATTAATAATTGTTGTGGCTTCACATTTCACCTTCAGTGTCTCCAAACCTGATCTAATAAAACATTTGTCAGTTTTTTATGATTGAAGGGAAAAACAACAAATCCAACTGATATAATCTGAGTTCGTGTTGATTTCATAGAGAAAAGAAAAATCAACATTCATCCAAAGATATCTGTTAGAAATGAAACTGAAGTGACTGATTATCTCTCATGTGGGGAACTGAAGGAATTTACTGCTAACATGTAAACACATGCTACAAAATCAAATATCGATCAGAATGAGACGTCAGGTATGGTCTCCACCGCCAGTCAACCAGAGAAACACGATCTCTGTCCTCTTCCTTCACCATGATGATCTCAGCTGCCTGAGAGAGACTGAAGGAACGCAGCTGGAAAAACAAAGATCTCTAAGAAGTAGGTTTTTCAGTTAAAAGTAAGAAAAAAAGTAGAACTGGAATGTAGATGATGAAGATTATTTTTATTATTATTGCTGACAGATTTTTTTTTTTCTTTTGCTCTGGTTTTTTTCCAGTGTAGTGGTTTAAAAAGCTGCTGATGGTGAAGTAACAGAGTAGAACAACCACTCACTGTTCACCATTATCTCACTGGATTAACTGGATGAGCTGGAGGCTTAAAGGACACTCTCACCAAAACACTGAGTGGGGGGAGGAAGAGGAGGAAGAGGAGGAAAAGGACAAGGAAGAGAAGAGAACAAAGGCTGCAAGAGAGAAGTTTATTTCTGGCTGTTTGTCCATCAGACCCTCGGCCCACCGGGCCTTCAGGACGCAGCAGACCCTGATCATCCTGGAGGTTGCCATGGGTTACCCAATGAAAGATTCATCCTTTTTTAATCAATCAAGTTTATTTGCAGAGCACATTTTAGAAACAAGGCAGTTCAAAGTGCTTTACATCATGAAAACATGAAGAAAAAACCCCATCATGATCACATCATAGTGAAAACCTGTTACATTTGATCAAAATCATCATATATGTTGGTCAATGTTCCATTTATTATGGTTCAAAAGCAGCTCTAAACAGGAGGGGTTAGTCTGGGTTTAAAGGAACTCAGTGTTTCAGCTGATTTGCAGTTTTCTAGAAGTTTGCTCCAGATTTGTGGTGCATAGAAGCTGAATGCTGCAGAACCATGTGCAGTTCTGGTTCTGGTTCTTGAATGACATTAAACGATTTGTGTCAGATTAAATCTCATTCTTCAAACACTAATGAAGACGTTACTGAAACCTTGACACCAGGTTGACCCGGACAGCCCCGCCCCGCCCTGACCCGGAAGCGGTGACGACATGGCGGCAGTGAGGAGGAGGAGGAGGAGGAGGAAGATCCTGCTGGTGATTCTGGATTCAGTGGAACTCGTTGGGGGTTTCGGTGTGACTCATAGGAGTGTAAATTCTGCGTCCTGTCAGATGAAGAGCTCCTCACTGATAATTATGTTGTTACCGTAGAGACTGACTCACCTGGCCGTCTCTCCCAGACTGACAGGCTCCACAGCCTGACAGCGCCTCCAGCCTCCAGTGAGGGAAACGTTCTTTTATTTAAGTTTGGTCCCTCAGCGGAGAACAAGTCATCATAAAGTGTGTGTTCTTGATTTACTCATAAATAATAAAACATAATCAGTGTTAATTGTATCGATGGGATCCTTTTCTATGCTCCATGATGCTGTTTGGATGTTGGCAATAACTGTCAGAACATAGCACTGCAGTGTGTGTTTGTGTGTGTAAGAGTTCTGGTTAGGTCAAAGGTTACGCTGTGTGTGTGTCAGCTGCTCACCTCCAGGTGACCTGTACCTGTTTCGGAAACAACAAAGGTGAGTTTGTGTTACAGCCTGTTATTACAGTCATGTTGAAGGCTTTGTTTCTCTGCTGAACTCTTCACCTCTGCCTCATCCATACCAGTCACACACACTCACACACTCACTCACACGAAACTGTACTGTGCTGTTCTATTTTTTTTTTTTTTTCATTATTTTTAGAATAGCACAGATTGTCAGTGAGTTTTCTGTCCAAGTCAATCCAAAGCTCAGCTCTAACCACAATCCTGCACATCACGTTCTGAGACAATAAAACCAAGACTCAGTTTTTAAAGGGGCACTTTTCCAGGCACACAGTGCCTTTTTCATAGAACAATCAAGGAACTGTGTTACCTTCAGTTATTACGAAAATGTTGTCTACATCAAATATGACACAAATTTTGATGTCATAATTAATAGCTTGAAAAACTCTTTAAAAAGCCCAGCTCTTTCTGAAACTCCTCTATTAACCCTTAACCTACTGAGCAGTAGCTCCTATAATGAGCTCAGCTGATGGTCAGGTGTTTGCTAATTGCTGCTGGCTAGTCTGAAGGAGCTGAGTGGGAAAATCAGCTGTGAGGCGGAAGCTCAGAAACGTGGAAACAGTTGCATGCTTGAAGGCGGGGCTATGTCCATCCAGGCGTTTTGCATGAATTGTTCCCATGGAGATTAAAGGATTTCTCAAACATGCATGAAAGAATCAGGTATGGTTTTGATGAGAGAATTACATGATAACATGATGTAAAGTTCAAAAGAGTCGATTTTATATTACAGTACTGCCCCTTTAAAATTAAGAGTCCAGTTTCATTTTATTTCTAAGAAGAAAAGTCTTCCTGTTCAAACGATGTGTTTTTTTTTTAAATAAAGTTTTGGAAATCAAACCTTTTTTAAGATGTGCCTGTTTAAAACATATACCAACATTATTTTTCAACAGAATGTTACCATGTTTTTCTTCAACACCAGGCTGCTGCTGAACATCCTTCATGCAATGACAAATCAAACACTGTGGATTCAAACAGAACAGGTTCCTAAAAGTCTTTCAAAAATATAAACATTCCATCACAAAAAAATTCAATAGCTTCTTTTAGTTTTATTTTTTGTTGTATTTTTGATATCCCCCCCCCCAGCCGTTATCAACAACAGCATACAGAGGTAATCCCTGTTCCACTAATTTCATTTAGCAGCGCCTCGTCCTGCTCTGCTGCTCCATATGATCACATTGTCCACCTCAGCAGGCAGAGCAGAGCTGACAGCCTGGTGAGATGCTGGCACCTCCTCTCAGTTCTGTCCTCAGGATTAGAAGACAGGGAGAGGTGTAATATTTCCAACCTTTACATGTTTAATTAGCTTTGTGATTCACCAGTTAAAGTGTCATATAAGTTCAGTACATTTATTACAGTGAAGCAGCTAACTGCTGCTAACTCAGCAGGTCAGGAGGTCTGGGCCCTCCAGCCTGAACCTCCTCAATTCTTGATTTATTTTTATTGATTATTCATAAAATCAAGAAAATTACGAACCACCCTGACCATCCTCTTCATGAGATAGTCTTGGGAAAACAGAGAGTCTTCTGTCAGAAGCTTTTTCAGATTCACTGTAACACAGACTGCTACAAGAGATCTTTCCTGCCATAATCCATCAGTATCTACAATAACTCTTTGAAGAATTAGAATTAATATGAGTTACAACAACATTTACTTGTCTTTGGGATTAATAAAGGATTTTTGAATGTGAGCATGAACTCACCATCCTGATGTCTGGCAGCCTGAGGGATTCTGGGAGCTTTTTCCAACAGGAACATGGGTTAGAAAATACAGGAAGATGATTAAACTACTTACTCTTCCTGGGAAAAATGTTTTCACATTCACATTTAATTCATTTTGTTGATTTACATATTCAGTTGCTTATTTTAAGCAATATTTCTAAACAAAACAAAACAAAACAAAACACACACACGCACGCACACACGCACACACGCACACACACACACACACACACACACACACACACACACACACACACACACACACACACACACACACACACAAAGTAGCTTAATCTATCTTTAACAGCCATCCTAACATGTGCATTTTTCTAATGTAGAATAATGACAACAAAGTACAAAGCGAGCTGCTCCACTAAACTTCATTTTATCCAATTGAAAGATTATTCATCCATCCATTTTCTAACACCTTTGTTCCTCAGTGGGGTCGGCGGGTTGTTGGTGCCTCTCCAGCTAATGTTCCGGCGGAGAGACTGGGTCACCATGGACAGGTCACCAGTCTGTTGCAGGGCAACACAGAGACAGACAGGACAAACAACCATGCACACACACACACACCCACACACACACACACACACACGCACACACACACACACACCTACACACGCACACACACACACACACACACACACACACACACACACACACACACACACACACACACACACACACACACATACCTAGGGAGAATTTAGAGAGAAGATTATTCATATATTCTGTAAATCCATTGGACCAAACCATAGGACGGTAAATGAAATAAGTCTACAGGAAGAGGTGCAACAGTAAACTGCTGCCACCAGATGGCGACAGAGCTAACAGATTACACATCTAGTTAAAGTAGAGACATCACCACAGGAACAAATAGGTTTGTTTTATTATAATTTCATTTTATCTATGCAACAAAATTTCACCATAAAAGTAAAGGGATTTATGAAGAATGTAAATAAGTCCAGTTTAAATCTATAAAACACATTTGATTATAATTCAAATAAATCAAGATCATTAGTTCTGGATAATAAAGGATTAAACTGGATACCAGTCAATTTGGGGTTGCAGTATTCTGATCTGGATGGAGTAAATACATGAAACACTTTCAGTGACTTTCAGTCAGACGGATCTATGCAGCAGCAGGCCTCATATAAAGTACACAGTTCTGAACTGAAACAAAATGACATGTGGATAAACATGTTGTCAGGGATGAGACCAGGGAAAATTAAAGTCCAGTATTATTGTAGTAAACACGCACACCAGAACAACATTAATCTCAGTGGAATCTGATTGGCGAAACAGATGCCATTACTGCCAACGTCGTCAAATGTTCCTTAAAAAACCGAATAGCCCTTTAATTTAGCACTGAATAGGAATCTACAACTCAGATGCTAACTTCAGTCTCATTAGCCTCCAGTGATTTACTGTATGGCTACATTCAGTAAACAATAGAAAATTTGCTTCTTTTTTTAAGTGGCTGTGTTACACCCTAAAGTTATGGTGTCCAGGGTGGCCAGCCACACGGCCGTCAGAAAGTCCTACTGTCCATTGGTCCAGACAGGCTTGAGGTGAAACTGTGGCAGACATAGAGAAAGTCATTTGAAAGATTTTAATACTTCTGCATTGCTCCACATTTCAGTTCGTTTGAATCGACAGGAGGGTTCAGATATTATTACAATGGTGCATAAGCCAGATAACCTTCAAAAGTCACATGACATCCCATTTGACAAAGTCTGTTTTGGAGGCGGTGGGCAGCATTTTTTCTGAATTTACAGCCTTTATTCGACAGTAATCAGAAAGGAAGGGGAAAGGAACTCTCGATGGCCGCGTCGAGGTTTAGAATTGCGTCAGCTCTAAACAATGCGCCACGCGACGTCGAAGACTTTTCTTTTTATTTATTGACACCAATTGTCCTTATTGAATAGTAAATTGACAGGAAGCAGGGTGGAGAAGACACAGCAATGACCAAATGACCCAGGAGAACCGCGTTGAGGACGAGCCTCTGAACATGGTGGACCTGCTCTACCAACCGGCCGCCCCTGTGATAAAGACAGTCTGAGGGGAAACATTTCCTGTCTTCTTTAGTGCAGGGCTCCAGCAAACAGGAAGCCATTTTCTAAACTCATCCCTGTTTTGTAGAAGACAAAGACTTGTGAAAATTTGATTATGTTGTTCCTGATTATTGGCCTTGTTATATTTTCACCATTAAACTCACAAAAATGTTTGAGCACCCTGATGTTGAACATCATGGATGTGTCAGGGATTCTGTCTTTTCCTATATCTCTTTTAGCCTCTTATCTGCATACATGCACACACTGCAGCTTACATAACCATGTTTACGTGTGACTGCTATCAGTCATATGTAAACAGATTGAAACTGATTGGGCTTCCCTTTAGGGAGGGTACAGATTGCAGAGAAGAATAAAAAGCTAAACTCACTACAGTCTTTGCCTCACTTGGTTCCATCCATGAGCTCAGAGTGGCCCAGAGCTGGACGGTGAATGTAACTCTGTATTTGTTCCATTTCTATGACATGTATGGCTTGTAACATTTGATCATTTTTTGGCATTAAAGCCTGTTTTCATATATAACCAAATCTCATTATTTCTCAAGGTAATTTACACAGAGGGGTTCTGGTCGGGTCCTGAAACTGGTTAACAAACCTGGTAGTTTTTTGTTTGTTTGTTTTATTGTATTTTTTTTTTTATGAAGTCCAACAGAAAGGAAAACTGTCCTTTCTTTTTGACTGTTGGAGAAACTGAGCGAACCTCTGAAATAATCTGAGATGCAACAGAAGACTTTAAACGCAAATCTTTATTTAACAAATAAATCACAATTACAGATAAATTTAGGTGAGTGCTGCTTTTTAAAAAAAATTTTTTTACAACAATTCAGTTTCAGTCTAGCTTATTTTTAATTCCCCCATTTCAGATTCAGTTACATAGAAATATATAGTAAAATCATTTCAGTTCATACCAATAAGGGAGAAGTTATTAGGTAAGATTATTTCAAAGTTATAATTTGTAATTCCGTAAGGTTTGAAGGGGCAGTATTCAGGCACAAAGTGCCGTCTTTCAGCACAATCAAGTAACTGTTACTGTCAGAATGCTGTATATATAAAATATGACTTACAAAGAAATTTAACTTTGCAATTTGATACTTCTGTCTCTTTAATAAGCTCTGGCTCTTTCCAATACTAAACCTACAACAATCATTGTGCCGTTTACAACTGTTCTTTGTAGCGTTGCACTGAGTAGTAGTTCGTATAATGAGCTCAGCAGACTCCCAGCCCCAACAGGTGTTTGCTAATTGCTGCTGCCACTAGTCTAGAGGAGTTGAGTAGGGAAAGGTACTCTGTAGAGCAGAAGCTTGGTTCAGGGTTGCAGCTTCAATGAGGAACTTGGGTAGGGCTTTGTGAGAGCAAGTGTTTATACAACCCCAATGGTTGCCATGGGAGATTCAAGGATTTCTCAAAGATGCGTGAAAGAATCAAAGCAACAGAATCAAAACATCCAGGTATGTTTTTGATGAGTGAATAACATCATAACATGATGTAAAACTCAAAAAAGGTTGATTTTACATAATACCTCAAATCAAAAAGCTCTTTAAAATGTCTTCAGTGGCATATATAGGACTCCTTGTTGTTTATGATTTGGCCTTCATCTTCTTGCGCCTCTTTAAGCAGCATTTCACCACGCCAACGATTACCAGTATCACTAGCAGCACAGCAACCACAGCCAGTACGGGGATCAGGATGTGTGACAGTGACTTCTTGTCAGATGTAGCTGGTGCTGCATCCTCACATGAGGAGTCCTGCTCATCAGCACAGACACACCTGTAGGAACCCTCGGTATTCTGGCAGGTGTGCTTGCAGGGGTTCCCGGTGCTGCATTCATCCACGTCGACGCAGAACCCTGATCCGTTTTTCTGGAAGCCTTCTTTACACTTCTGGCAGATGATGCTGAAATTAGCAGGGGAGCCATCCAGCACTCGCCAAACTGCAGGAACTCCTGAACAGAACAGGTCTAACTTTACGGCAGACCAACACTCAACCAGGATTTTGTTGCCGTTGCTGGAATCAGCCATCAGGGAGCGAATGCTGGGATGCTTGGGGTCTCTGGAATGCTCACAGGATTCTGGCTCTGATATCGGGACGTTAGGACGGAACGTTGCCGAGGCGGGTTTTGATGTTGTCGGGCTCGTTTTCAGCTGTAGTTCTGTATGCGCATCGCTTCCTTTGCAGATGAAATGGTAGTGGGTTTTACAGCTGGTGGGGATTAAACCCCAAGTAACTTCTGCCTGGACATGCTGTCGCCTCAGAGCCCCACATAAGAGCTCTGCACAGGTCAGCTTCGGCTTCTCCAGCCAGTTGACGGCGCTGGCCTCCTGGCTGCCGTTCTCTACCCACTTGAATCCTCTCAGAGGTTGTTCATCAGTACTGCATCTGTTTTTAAGCTTCCTCAGCCCGACCCAGACGGTGGTATTTTCCTGAAATGACTTTGACTTGTTGAGAAGCTGAAATATTTCCTGGAGCTCTTGTTGGGTGGCCACAGAGGGCAGAACACCAGGACGGCAGTTCATCATGGCCTGGTCAAAGGAAGCTTTGCTGTTGCTCAGACTGTATTTGGTGTGTGAGGACAAGTTGGTGGAGACATTTCTCAGCACGAAGACAAACATCCAAAGGGAACTCCACCAGCAGCAGAGCCAAAATTCCATTTCCTCAAGCTCCGCCCCCTTTGGTGATGATGTCACTGTCAAAATAAGCAATATTACTTATTAAAGCCGTGATGGTCAGGAATAGGACAATAGGACAATTGGCCAATTAGTTCCTGCAGTTTTATTCACAGCTATTTCATTTTAATTCAGATTTTTTTTATTTAAGGCACAATTTAACTTGAGGCTCTTTACAAAGACAAAGTAATTTCAGTTCAAACACACACATTCCAATTGATCCTAGTCAATCAGGATTCAAGCCTCTTTAACATCTGCGTAAAGTTACAGTGATAAAGTTTATTGGGGGTTATGATGTGGATCAGGACAAGGTAGATAAATATGTAGGTGGAAAGATTTTTGGTTTGTTTCACAAATTAAAAAAAAATGTCACATGCATTTATATTCAGAACTTGAGTCAATACTTAGAATATGTCTCTACTAGCTTTATACATCTAGAAAGAAACCTTTGCCCATCCTTCTTTGCAAACTTTAGAATTTGAGCTCTTTAATTTTTCTATAAAGGATCTTGTCTATAGATTTTCCTGCTGAGCCGTGGATCTCTGGTCATGGAAGGTCAGATGAGCTGAATTTAGGCTTACGGTGTTTGGACCGGATGATCAGTTTCTAAAAGCAACAAAAAAATTCTACTTTCATGCTCACTTTACATCATTTCCCCACGTTATTTGTGTCAATGTAAAACAGTTTTTCTACACTGAAATTTTACTAAGAAGATGTCACAAAAAAACAAAAAAATACCCAGATGGAATACAGAAATAAATGAATCTGCATTCTGTCTGGTTAATTGGTCTCTCTTACCGTTAGTTACTCTTCCAGGTTTTGATTCGGTCGTTTCTTTTCCTCCTCCTCTCCCTCTTTCTGCTCTGTTTGTTCTCAGGTTATTGTCTTCTCTGGACAGCTGCTGGTGTCTCCTCCACTCTATACAGTTTTATCCTCCTGACTGAAAAAAACCTTCTTTCCACTTCTTCCAGTTTAGCTCTTCTTTTTTTCTTCTGGTTCCTCCTTCACAGTAGCTGTGCTGGCAGATTTCTGGCTTCACTCCCCCACTCCCAGCAGCCCCCCGTAGCCTCCCTCTCTCTGCTCCTGGACAGGAAGTGTGTTAGGTCTTGATACGGTCAGCTGTTTTCCTGCTCAGGGACGCCGTCAACTAATCAGATTGAAAAACTCAGACATTCAGACCAAAACCTCGGCTTGCGATTTAGTATTTTCTGAGCTGAAGTAATTCCCAGTTGAATCCTGGGAAGTGAACATGTGACAGCAGCAGGTGGGTTTTCCTTAACCTCAGTGGCCACTTTATTAGGTACACCTGTTCTATTGTTTTTTTAACACATGGGTTTAACAAAGGACATGTCCATTAATAGATGGTGTTAATGAAATGCCGTGTGTAGAAGTGCAAACAAATCAGTTTTACGGCAACTTTCACGTTCTGAGTGTCAGGACAGTGGAGGACACGTCTTATCAGCGTTCTTTTATTCTCTTTAAACTTGCTCACAGCTTGGATTTGAACAAACAGTGGAAAGGCGCAGGGAAGCCGATAGGGTAAGTGGTGACTTAGGCATTTCCAGGCAGTGCTGTGCAAAGAATGTCAGGAAGTACAGCCATGGAGGGGAAAGCCATTTCTGACAAAGGTTTTCTCATGGTTACAAATGTAATGGGCGTGTTAACACTTAGCGCTCTGAAAGCTACAGGGCTGTGACATCATAGCAAAACTTTTTACAAAATCATGTATGATTTTGTAAAAACAAACTTCAGTGTATTTTTTTGGAATTAAATATGAAAGACCAAAAAAACCTGGATGGTTTTTCTGGAGGGAAAATGAATGAGGTTTAGACTTGGACTTTAACTATTTATTTTTTAGCTATTCGTAAAGTGATTCTTCTTCAGGAATTTCTGGCAGAGAGAAAACACAAAGTTCCATCAAGCATGGATGGAACTTGATGGTTGAGTACGGAACGTTATCAGGAATGAGTTAAGCAGCTCCAGGTGTTTTAAAGTTGCCTTTGATACACAACAAGTTAACTGGATCATCAGACTGTAGTCTGCTTTTCAATCTGTCACCATTTTCCATTACTTTACCACTGTGATGTAATGATTTTCCATTTTGCTCGTTTGTTGTTTTACTTTTCATTGTAATCATATGAAGCACTTTGAGCAGCTTTGTTGCTGAAACTAAAGTCAAATAAAATTGCCTTGCCAAAAAAAAATTATAACCACTAGGACAGTTCACAACATATACAGCAATAAATGCTGTTACTTATGTTTATGTTCCAGAATTAGGTGACAAAGTTAAAGAGGAATGAATTATTGGAAAAGGGATTCAGGTGTTGTCTTTAGATTCCAGAAGGGGGCAGTGCAGCTTCACCTTTCATCTCATGATCATTTTCATGTCCTGGGCTAAATCTGAAGGAAAACACAGACGTCAGTGGTTCTCACAGCTTTACTGCAAACATGAAACACACAGAATGACAGGAATACATGCATTCACTTGCCTGGACAAAACTCTTAGTGTCTGAAGTGAAAACAGGTTTTTAAAGAAACCAGTCGAGGAGAAGACCATGAACTGGTTCACATAAATATAAACAAACACTGTAAAACCAAAACAAGAGGGGAAAAATGGCGGCTATATGTTTACTATGAAGCAGCTGCTTGAATGTTTGTGAAATTAGTCAAATATGGAAATATAAACCAGCAATACATTTACTGCAAAGACTCCAAGCTGGTTTCTATGCAGCTCACAGGTTACGGTTGGAGTTTTTGTTGGATGTCATGCTGGCAGACTTTTTTAGAGTCTAACTTAAAATGTGTGGAACATTCAGATGAAGCAAAGTTGACACGCAGAAAGTAACCAGAGCTGCTTACCGCTCTGCAGGCGCGGCCCGGACCTGCTCGGGTTTAGATTAGATGAGAACTTTTACTGACCGCCGCAGGAGCGGCCGTGTGACTTTGCGGCAAAATGAAAACAAACTAACAAGTGGAAATATCCTGGACCGGACCTGCTGCTGAAAGTAACACTGACGGAAAACGGAGTGCTTGTTGCTCGGTTCAGGCAGCGAACGCATACACGAGGCGGGGCCAGGGGGGGCCAGGCGGGGTCAGGCGGCGCTGGAGACGGCCAGCTTCTTCAGGTGGTCCATGAACACCTGCAGGCTGACGTCGTCGGTAAGGATGGGAGCCCCGGACTCCTGCGCAAAAAACAAACCCAGTCAGCGTTTTGTCTGATCAGCTGAGGTCAAAGGTCACCGGCGGGGTCCTTACCTGTCCCCAGGCGTACATGTTGTTGTGAGTTTGAGAAGGGTTGACCTTGGAGAGCAGGAAACGAGCCTAAAAACATACAGAAGGTTCTGCTCAGTGTTTCCATCACACAGACACACCGAGTCAGAACTGTTCTGGGTTCTTCATTATAGTTTCGTTTTATTTCGTTGTGACTTTTTCTTTGTCTAGTTCAGTTAGTTTTAATTAGTTTTTAAAGTGTGTTTGCTGGTTTTTATTGTTAGTTAAATATTGCTTAGTTTCACCTTGGTCTTTGCTAAACTAGTTTTAGATTTTTTAGATTTTGGTTAATATTTCGGTGCAGAATTTAAAAAGGTCAAAGTATTACACTGTGATTATGTATGCATGATTTGGGTAATGAAGACTCAACAGAAGAAACCATTTTCAAAAAATGTTTTCAATTATTAAACACCTGACTGGTGTTTTCTCTCAACATTTTCTGTTGCTATTTTGCGGACTAGCTTTAGCGCGTCAAAAGAAATATGGAGTGCAGTAATCTATTTCACATCTGTTTGAAAAATATATAGATTCATGAACACAAAAACGAAGGACATTAGAGTTCTAATTTCAGTATTTTCATTAGGTAGTTTCATAAACGACAATATAGTTCCAGTTAGTTACAGGTTTTCCACATTAATTGCCATTTTTACTGATCTTTTCCTAATTTCAGTTTTTGTTAGTTTTAACTAACTAAACAACCTTAATCCCATAAGAGAACAGGCTGCTTATGGAAGGCAATCAATGCTTACAGTTTCCTTTGATTAATAATAATTGAAACGTTAATTCATATATTTCATAATTATTCTTCTTGATGATGGCATATAACAAAATGTAATGTTTGTAGCTTGTTTCACAATTGTTTACTGTGTTATATTTTCATCATGTGAAGCTCTTTGAACTGCCTTGTTGCTGAAATGTTCTATAAAAATAAACTTGACTGGATCCAGCAGGGTGGTGAGAAACAGTTTCTTTCCTATAGTCGTATTAATCAGTGGAAGAAAACTTTTATTTTTCAGAAACTCTGATTTTATCTTTGTTTATTTCTAGTCATTTCAAAAGGTTTTCTTTTGTTCCTTTCATGACCTTGAACGCCTGTGTTAGATGTGAGTCTGTATGAGTGAAAAGCGGGTGTGCGATAGCGCCCCCACCTGGCTGCCGCCGTGCTCCGTGTCGATGTATCTCGGCATGGGGAAGCGAGTGTGCAGCAGCTCTTGAGCGTCGTCTGCCGGAGCCTGGAGCAGATGCTTAAAGTTTTCGTACTCAGGCATGTCTTGGTAGCCAGCTTTCCTCCACTGAGACACAGTCTGAAAGAGACGGACGCTTACACACACATTTGTTCTAGAACCGACACACACACCTCCTCCAATTAACCTGTACCTCTCCGTGGTAGATGACGATCTGGAAGAAGGTGTCCATCAGCAGAATTCGGTCCGGCAGGATGCTGCTGCTGTCTAAGAGCACCGGCTGAAACACACACACACACACACACACACACACACACACACACACACACACACACACACACACACACACACACACACACACTTATCAGTCAGCAGGTCGACATTAAAGCTCCCTGTGCACAGCGCTCCCTGCAGGGGGTGAGGTGGAAATGCATCAGCAAATCCTGAGCTAGAATGAAAGCAGTCTACAAGCAGACAGTCTGTCCAACTGGACTCTTAAAAGCAGGACAGATTATTTCCTGTTAGAAGCAGGAGAGGGAGGAGGAGCTGGGCCTCAAAGGCGGTGCTAGATCCATTCAGGCGTCTTGCACAGCTGAATGGTTGCCATGGAGATGAAAGGATTTGTCAAACGTGTATGAAAGAGTCAAAAAAACACTCCATGTATGTCTTTGATGATTATATAACATTATAACGTGATTTACAGCTCAAAAAAGACTCACAAGAATAATAACTATCATCTGGAAGCTTATCACATCGACGGATCTGATTTGATGGAGGCCTTTGAGGGACATAATGGGAGCCAGTTGTGAAACAGAAACTTGTTTTAAACGGTAAACTGTGAAGCTCGTTACCTCAGGTGGGCCGTTGAAGGAGTAGGCGTACAGAACAGGCTGGATCATGATGAGGGCCTGGGTCAGGTCCTGCCTGTTGAAATGGTGTCGGTAATAGGAACTCTCATCAGGACTGTTGTTGAACACCTGCAGGAACGGGGAGCGCCGCAGATGGAACATGAACTGGAAGGAAGAAAAATAAATAAAAAACATTTAGGGAAAGCAGGACAGAACAGCTGGGCGGTGACGGTTAGGGCGACATGCAGGTCACCTGAGGGTAGAGGGAGAACGTCTCCGAAAATCTAAAGGAGTTGGGATCATCCTTGTGATAGTCACCAAACTTCTGGCACTGCACACAAACATCGAGCAACAAGAGGTTAAATCTTGTTGTTTTTTAAATATTTAATTCAAATGTGTTATTATGTAGACACTGTTTCCTACCAGTCTGATCAGCTGTCTATCCAACCATCGAAGCACATCAGGTCCCTCCTCCGTTTCTGCCCGGTAAACCGCCAACCTGGCCATCAAGATGGCTGCCGCCTCCTGGTCAAACGATGCTGCTATGCTCTGGATCTGCGTCTGAGCATCAGCCCAGCTGAAAGAAAAATAATGCTGTAAATAGACACGTACACAATGCACAACACTTGGAAATTTGTGAAGCTGAATGTGGGCGACAAAGGGATGCAAGAAAATAATGTTTTCATGACAGCTTCTTATCTTCTGTCACATGTGAATGAGAGACTCGGTCTCTTGAGTTTTTAAAACGTATTTTCTTGTTTATAAACACACAAAGATAGACATGAACTCTAATATTAGTAATATTAGTACGTAATCAAATTTCCAATGTTTCAGTTACCATGCTTCACTGAAAAGGGACACACCGATCCACTTTTCTACTTCCTATACTGATATCTGAGGTTTAGTATCGGCCGAAACCGACCCCATGCAGAAAAAATAATGCTGAATTGACTTAAAACATTTATTTATTTTTTTGTTAAACAGACGTAAATGTGCTGAATTAAAAATGTATTTGCTAACTCTGCACCACTATAGCATAATGAAATACACCAGCAGCTTCACCAGCTGGTCAGACATGGAAAAACTACTTTCATTTGTCCAGTCAGTGTAAATGGGAGTAAAACAGCCAACGGAAAATGAATAACAAAGAAACTGAAACTATGAAAAACAATAGGTTGACTGCCTTGGTCAAACATGTAAAAAATAAACTAACAAATTAGGAATTCAAAATATAATGTAAAATAAATATGTGCAAAGCGTAGACTTAGACTGAATAGACCTGCCTTTATGGGTTGGGCACATCGTCACCGATGCCCGATCTAAAATTGTTTCGATATTGGGACTGATACGGACAGTAATATGGGATCAGTGCATCTCTAGACGGAACTACACAGTTTTTAATTTGATATGAGATGGAGACAAGAGCACAGAGTGCAGTTGCATTGTCATACTTTCTTGCAGTTGTGGTGACTCGGATGCGCCTTTGCCCTGAGGAGTGCTGGTACTGCGTGACGAACTGGATGGCTCCCCGGCCACCTTGAGGGATCGGAGCATTATGCTGTAGGAAGAACCACAAGCAGGAACATTAATAATCTGCATGGAGGGATCGTCTGGTGGCAACACTCAGGTGGGTCAAGAGGATGATTAGTATGTGAATCAGACCACGTGGTTTTTGCCACATGGATAATCAAGACAATTTCAGTGTGTTTCAAAAACTTGCACCATCGGTATTTAGGTGAACACTGACAAATGCAGTTTGCTTCTTGGACAATGCTCACTGGTCACAGTATATCAAAAGACTTTTGCATAGACAAAAGGAACAACAAAAAATTCATTTATAATAAATTCAACAAAAACAAAGCAGAAGAATTTTCAGAAATTGAAAGTTTGCTTCATGTATGCTTATGTTGTAAAATGAAGTATAAAAAAATCCAACTAAATCAAAAGGGCTGCATAATTCTACTCCCTTTCTCAACAACCCATGTTTACCCTGATGAAGCTTATCAATGGTATTGGGCAAAAACCAAAACTCTCAATGTTTAGATTTCTAGTGGAAATCATCTGCATTGATCAGCCTTCACACCTCTCTGGGTTTTGATTGAAATATTCCCAGTAAAAGCATCACAAGAGCCTCTAAGTCTGAGAAAACAAGGAGTTACATGTACAAGCAAGATTATTATTATTTTTTATTTCCTGCAAAGTCTCTTTTCTGGAAATGCTGCCAAGAGCTCTTAAAAAGAACCTGAAGTTCATCTGCACTATCATCAGACCAGTTTAGGAAGAGAAACCATATTCCTAAAGTGTGGGCCATCTTTATTTTTTCTTGCATTCATATTACATTGTGTCTCTTCATCAAGTACTCAGCATTCAGAGCTGAAATGCAAGAGGAGCTCATACTCTTACTTGTTATGACGTGGCAAACAGCAGCAGCTTCATCTGCTCTCAGCGGATGAAGTCACAAAAAACGGTAACACTTTATTTGAAGGGGGGTGAATAAGACTGTCATGACACTGTCATAAACATGACATAACATGTCATGAACATGAATAAGCCTTCATGAATATTTATGACTGTTGTCATAAAGCGTCATTAGGTAAATTATGACACTTTTAATACAAAGTTGACATTATTCAAAATGTCTTTGTTATGACAACTTGACATTAACCAATGAATCATTACTGATATAAATTTGTTATAAAGGAATTACTGATTGCACTTTAAAAATTAGGTAACTTTATGTTATTAAAAGTAAAGTTTAAGCAGTAATGATTTCCTGGTTAATGTCAGGTGCATGGATAGATAAATAGATGGATGGCCAGAGGAACAAACAGACACTTAATTGGACAGATGAACGGACACAGACAATAGGATGCGGAATTAAATTTGAAAACATTTTTTCTATACTTCTCTACATCTGGAATCTACCTGAAGCAAATCCCGTAAATTTGTGTTGTTTTCCAGAACATTTTGTTTTATTCACCAGAATAAAGTGGTTTATATCAAACTACAGCCAGATCCGATAACTGCACTATCAGCATGAAGGAATGCTGAACTGCTAACACTCATCAACTGCAAATTTACCAGACAAAATTAAGTTTTGACTGAAAATTAACTTTAAAAGCCATCGTTTGATTATTTTTTTTTTTTAGTTTCCTAAAACAACATTTAATGACTTCTCCCAGTGCCAGCTGGTACTATGTGGGTCGATAAAAGGTATTTGTAACAACACCATGTCTGTCTGCAGTGTATTTGTTGATCTGTTGGCTGCCATACATCGCAGTGTGTGTGTACGAGACACTCAGCGGTCAGCAGAGTTCAGCAGCAAGTTTGGCTCTGTCTATCCACCTGGTTCTGTCCAGTGCTGCCCTCAACCCCTGGGTCATCTACATGACACATAGGCAAGCAGGACTCCACACAGTGGAAAAACGAGAGCACAGCGCTTACACTTGCCGTTCTGTAAGAAAACACTGGCTTACTTCAAGTAGGAAAAAAAAAACACACACACACACACATGAGACATGGTGGTGCCAATCACAGACAGGATGGGTGTAGCCAAAGATAACAGCTGTGCATTCTTAAATGAAACTAATTTCAGACACAAGCTGGGAAAACTCCTGGAGCCATTCCTGACAGACATTCAAAATTGACCAATCTCTAGAGAGGTTAGACGTTTCTAATGCACAACAAATAAAAACCATTAGAGTGGTGGGCTGTGATGTATGAGAGTACATTTTTGAATTTCTGAGGTTGGAAAAAGAAAATCTTAAATGGGAAGTATTATGTAAAATTGATCTTTCTGAGCTTTACATCATGTTATGTTATTCCTTCATCTAAAACATACTTGGAGTGCTGCTTTGATTCTTAAATGCATTTTTTGAGAAATCTTTTAATCTCCCTTATCAACCATTAAGCTGTGCAAAATGCGTAGGTGGATCTAGCTCTGCCTTCAAGACACAGCTCCTCCTCAGAGCTGCTGTTTCCAAGCTTCTGAGCATCTGCATTGCAGAGCCGCCCTCCTCCTCTCAGCTCCTTCAGACTAGCTAGCAACAATTAGCAAATGTGCAGAGCTTGTTATAGGAGCTACTTCTCAAAGCAACACTTTTAAAACATTGTTAGAGGGTTAATTGAGGAGCCATGTTGTGGTGACTTCCTGAAGGCAGAGTTTCAGAAAGAACAGGAGTTTCTTAAAGAGCCAAAGACCCAATACTAAGACAATTAATTACAAAGTCAAATTTCTTTCAAGTCATATTAAAATAATACAGTGTATTTAGGACAACTGAAGGTAACAGTTACTTGATTGTGGTGTCAAGTAACTGTTACTATGCAGCCTGGAAGTCACATAATACTGCCCCTTTAAAACACCTACCAAAGTAAAAAAAAAACAAACAAACAAAAAAAAACCATCTTATTATTATGTTTTAATAATCTACTTTTCTCTGAGTCCAGGAGATACAGGTCAGCAGTGTGACAAAGTCTGGGAAAATTACATCAGTTGTGGTCTGAGATGTTTCCTCTGCAGCCTTTCCAGAAGTCTGTCGACCTGACCACACTCCATGCCACCTCTCAATCAACTGAAACTCCCATGTCGGAGGCTGACCTCTGTTATTCACGCAGCCAAACTTGACCGGTTACCGGCTTGTCTGACCCTCAGGAATTTTATTTTTACCTTTCTGCTCAGTGAACACCACCACAGTTAATTATAGTTCTTCAAGCAAGAAGAACTAATTAGGTGATTGTTTCTACTAACTGAAGAAGAATAGAAGCTATAATTTTGAAAAAATAAAATAAAATAAAATTAATTAATTAATTGAAAGGAAACTAGATGCAATAAGCATGGTTTGAGGATGCATGTTGGGGCAAATGCATACATTTATCCCTAACTATACTATAACTATACTAACAAATTATCCTTCTGAATCTGAACTGCTAACAAAAGGGATGAGGGAGTTTGTGTCAAATTCAAATTTGCTGAGATGTGGATCATATTTTTAAGGTACCATATAAGTTATAATGCACGAATAATGGAATAATCTGCTGACATATATATGAACTTTGCGCTTATGACTTCATTAATGTTATGTCAAAAGCAAAAAGATTATGTTATATTAAGGACAGGTCAGTGAATGTCTTTAATGAAGCCATAAATTAACCCCCATCTGTAACTTCACAACATTTTGAACTGTACTTTGCAGTGTTGTGCTGCCATCTGTTGGTTATTTTAGGACATGATAACGAGATTCACAAATGTATTCTTTTGGAGAGTGGGCTTGCAACAAAACTCTGTTCTTACAGTGTCATATGTGAGCCAAGAATATACTGAACGGTTCCAGACTGTTTACAAAATAAAACAAAAAAAATGCAGAAGAATCAAATAAAACTCAAGTTTTTATGCTCATTTTTACACCTGCATAATATGAGTAAACAAGACAAAACAACCACACATTGTAATAACATTGTGAGAAATCTAAAAGATTTATTTCTCTTTGATCGGTTATGAAGTCTCCACACTATGACAGAACTGAATTGTCTCAGTCAATAACTTCTATATCAGGTTTCTTCATCAAGAGCAAAAGAAGTCCATCTAATAATAATTAATTAGTCAATAAGAAACTAGAACTAGAAACCAGCCAGAACCTCACTAGTCAGACAGACACAATCACTCTAATAAAACCTTATGGTTGAGGTGGAAATGATTATGTTTGTTTGTCTTTAATAGCTGGTTAAACTACTCATTATCTTTGGCCTGTATTGGCTGTGAACCCAACTCAGAAAGACAGGAAGCCTTTTTAATTTCAAGTTTATTTATCCCAAGCCACATCATTATTGACATCCACCAATATTTTTGCATATCACATGTTTTTGTATCCAGCAACCCTCCTGACCCCATTAGGGACAAGGGTGTATAGAATATGAATGAATGAATGGATGCATGAATGAATGAATGAATGAATGGATGGATGGATGGACGGACGGATGGATGGATGGATGGATGGATGGATGGATGGACGGACATGTTTTTGTACCATCATTCAGCCCCAGTTTAGGTTTAATGTAGAAGTTAAAACTGTCCTCATGGTTCTCCTGGGTCTGGATGGAGGTTAGGCGTACATACCTGGTTCACGACCTCGAAGTAAAGAGCCAGCGTTGTACTGGCATCCAGACCGCAGATCTTCCACTGGCAGGTTCCTCCCGTCCCGATCTCCTGAAATAAGAAGGTTCACAGCGTTGACATTACAAGCCTTTCAGACCGTTTACACGGCACTGAAAAGATTTAACCATCAAACAGATTATTTACTGAGCAGGGGTAAAACATAAGAGTAACTGAATTCTTGTTTTTTTTTTGTTTTTTTTTTCCTCCACCAACTCAAGCAGTATCTGTAAGAGTCCGCACAATGACCCTCCTTCACCTGAGTGAAGTTGGCCCCTCCCCCTTCTTCATTTCAAATCAGACAAAATTGGTGTCAATCAGCTTGACTAAATTTGTGCTGGTTTTTTGTTTGTTTTTTTGTTTGTGCTGCTTCAATTTGAAGATATTAAAGAAGTTTAAAGTTCAAAGGGACAACCAGACCCCCACACCTTTACTAAATCAAAATGACCTTTAAACTTACATTAATATCTTTAAAGCCAAAGCAACACAAACAAAAACTGTTGCTGCACAAACATCCAGATACATGAGGATTATGAAAATTACTTCACACAAATAGTCTCCAAATGCTGCCAGTCTAAGTTAATCTGTAATGTAAACTGATAGAAAACAGTCTACTTACATACATATGTAGACTGATCTCAGCTTAATGTTCTCCTGACTTAACTTAAAATAAAATCCTAGAACTGCTGTGGGATGTGTTCATATCTGACAGAATCTAAGGTGAAAATGTGTGCATGTTTGATAATGAGAGCATTTCACTCTGTTGTTCCTGTGTGCACCTGTAGGGGGCAGTGTGATAAAGTGGTGGCAGTGAGTCTTACGTTTTCAGACACACAGGGTCCTTTTGCGTTTAGAGACACACAGGGGCCGATCGCGCCACACACTTTGATCTCTCTGGATGTCTGCAGCAGGACAGAACAACATTCATTACTGTGTGGAACAGACGAGCCGGGGAAGAGCTCTGCTGCCTCCTGCTGGCTTTGTGGTTCATACCTTGACCTCAAGCGTGGCAGAAAAGGCCATCTTGAAAGATCCCTGGACGTCTTTGGTGAAAACCCTCTGGAAGGTTTGTTTGAACAGAGACGTGTTGAAGGAGTCGGCCATCACCATGTATCCTCTGACAAAACAGGAAAGACATTGAAAAAATTATTTTAAAAATTTCTTACAACCATTTCTTACAAGCAACCAACTACATTCAAAATGTCTTCCAGAATGCTACCAAGATAGTGGGCAGCGTAAGTATATTACTAAATTGTTACAGAAGTTATGATAATTATTACAAAAACAAAGAAGCAATTAAAAATACTATATATGTGCTACTTTAGGGAATGTATATTTTTTGTTCACCTATATAGAGTCAGTTTATGATGCCCTGTAAAAGTACTCACTGCTTCAACTTTTTCCCCTTTTGACACATTATGACCACAAATGTGTCAAATTGCTTTCAATCAGCATGAAAGCAATTTGATTAGAGATGCACCAATCCAATATTAATAACAAAAAACAATTATATAATCATCATCATCATCATCATCATAATCATAATTTGTGTATGATTTTAATGTTCTAGCATTCCATGTTCAAGCAGCTGTTTATTTTCCTTTTTCTAAACCTCAGCTGCAGAGACAGACTGAGTGCTCAGGTCCAGCTGGGTTTTAGGCTTGAGACCTGGACATGGATCCGTGTTTTTTGGGGAAAGCATTATGACACTGAGGGTCCCTACAACAGACATCCAGATGTGTGTGTTTACCCTGTGTAGTTGGGGCAGCATTTCATCTCCAGCAAACCCGTCTGATCAAGAGCGCAGGCGTATATGTCGATGATGTGGCCATTAGTGGAAGCTCTGTTAGCGAGAGCCTCGAAATGCTGCGACACACAGATCAACACACACAGTTTAGACACAGAGGTTTAACCCGAGGCTGCTGGAATGCAACTTCACACATCCAGTAAAACAGATTTAGTGTTGGGTCGATTATTTCTGTACTATAGTGCCAACCAATGAAATGCCAAATCCTTTCCACACTGCAACAACACAAAATCTTGGTACCCTTGAAATAAAACGAAACTAACTCACAAACAACTTTTCAACTAAATATAAGAGACTGTTTTAAGTCAACAATGATTGAATATTGATATAAAAAAGTACTAGTTAGATAGGAAGGTTTATTAACTTAGTAGACATTTTCCCATGTTAAAGGTGAAAAAAAGTGGAACTAGTAGGTTTTTATTACCGTTAAGAAACTAACTTAAAATAACCTCCTATGTCTTGTTAAAAAGCTGCTTGTAAACTCCTTGTGAGTTTAAAGTGAACTAATCGATTTGCATTGGAAACTAAACCAAAACTATTTGTTAAGATTGTGTGTTTTGCAGTCTGCCAGTTGGTACGTTGTCCTTGGTTCAATGGTTGCCTTGTAAAGCACTTTGATTCTGGCTGCAGAATCTCATGTTCTCCAGGGAGGGAGATGCTGTCTCACGCCAAGACACTTCCAGTTTTCTTTACAATTTGAATTAATATGAGTCAATCAAGTTAGAATGATCAATGAAGTATTTTTGAATTTGAATTGAACGTGAATAAAGCACTTTACATCACCTGAGGTGCCAAAGTGCTGTACAGAATTCATAAATACATTTTAAAATATTACAAGTAGCGTTATAAAAGACACAAAAGACATAGAATTCAAAAATTCAAAATACTTTTAAAATGAGCCTAATAATTAGTTGTCTAATTATAAACTCTTCAGACTTTTTGCTGTGATTATTGAAGGTTGTTTCTTCTTTTAACTGTAAAAGCACACTGATTGTAGGAATAGTGCACTAGTAATGACAACTGACTGAATAAAAAGACATTTTTGACTTTATGGACACAGACCATAGCAGTGACTCACCTTGGTGGCTTTCTTCATGAACTTGGCATTGTCCTTCTCAATGTCATGCCAAGACCTGATGGGGGTCTTCAGCTCGTCCCCGACCACCATCCCTGGTCCCTGCGTACCCGGGCCCCCGATGAACGTCATGATCCGGGCGCCGGTGTTAGGGAAGGTGCACTGAATGGAGGAAGAGTCGGTCAGATTTTGTACGGCGTCGTCATGACGATGAGACCTGAGCACTGACCCCTCACCTCCAGAAGCCCCACAGCAATAGACATGGCGACACCCAGCGAGCGCAGCGGCCTCTTCCCCTGAGTGACAGGCCAGGGGTCGCGCTGCAGCTCCCCCAACAGGTCAGTCAGGTTCATGTCAATTTTCTGCACTGGCTGCAGGAACCTGAAGTCACAAAGAGAAACAGGAACCCGGCACACGGCCACCACACTTTAATCAAGTGACAAAAATACTAAACGTACTGATGACTGGAATCAAACAACTTAAAGCTGCAGAATGTAACTTTTATGAAAAAAAAAAAATTTTTTTGCATATTTGTTGAAACTATCATTATGTCCTGAAAGTATGAGACAAATATTTGGAGAAAACTAAATATCAAGCTTCTCTTCCTTCATGAACTTGCCAGTGGCTCTCCTGCCATCTGCAGAAATACAATTCTCAGTCAGAAACAACCAATCACAGTCAGGGGGAGGGTCTTAGTACCTTACACCCAGCCCTGTGTAGTCAATACAGACTCCATATTACTGGTTTTCTGCAAATGTGTTAATGATGGAAAATCAACCTAACTTTACAAAAAAACTGTTAATTCGCCATCACTGGTGGCTACGCGAACTAGCCTTGGTATTCATGACAGGCTCTGCTGTGGGGGAGCAGAGAGCAAGGGTGAGCAGTGCATACAGGAGTGTGACTGACAATGATAAGACCCACCCCCTGGCTCTGATTGGTTGTTTCTGCAGTAGGACCATAGGGAAGAGGCAGAGGGGCTTTATTTTTCACAGCTCGTCTGTCTCATATTATATTATGTTACAAGCATAGTGACAGTTTTAACAAATATGTAAAAATGCCTATTTTATAAAAGTTACATACTGTCTCTAAAATTGGTGCTGGTGTGTCAGACTGGATATTGGCTGGTCAGCATTTCTAACGATCTTACCTGTTGGACAGAGGCTGCTGGGAGGTTTGAGGCCCTCGACCCTGAGCTGCAGAGGGCTTTGTTAGACCGAGCATGTCCTGCAACAAAAATCATATTGTATCATATGTTTATCATAGAACCATGTCTTTGACTTTTTTTTCTTTTTTAGCTGTGAAGGATTAAAGAGTCCAAAACCTGGACAGGTAAAGATTGAGACCTAAGGGTGGAGCTATATGACTTCAGGTTTTAATCACAACATTTTGTTGTACTATTGTGATAACACTAAAAATAACAAAAAGAGCTATTTATTATTACTTTATTAGGTAACTGTAAGGCTGTTAAAGCATGACACAGCATTGGTAATACGCTACTTTGGGACACCGGTCACATAAAATGTGATTTCATCACAAAGGCATATTCTGATTCTGAATCCTGACAATACGGACAGCTCTGGGTGGTTTTAACCATCACTAATTGGAATTTATTGTGAAAACGACAAACCAAAATTCTTATTGCGATAAGAAACTTATCACAATAAATGATAAACGACACCATAAATGACCAGGATCCCGTTTACCTGCAGCTGCTTAGCGTTCAGGTCCTTTGTGCCCCTGAAGACGTAACTCTTGGAGATCCCCTCACAGCCCAGCTCGTGGACCTGAACCATGCGTCCAAAGGTGATGAGTCCCACCAGAGCGGTGGGGGGCAGCAGAGACAGGGACATCTGCAGAGACTCTTTCAGAGCCTGCAAGTCCTCGTCCTCCATGCAGGTGTCCACCACGTAGAGGAAGACAAGTGGCATCTGAGGGCCCCGCTGGTGCCGGAAAACAGAGTTGGTCAAGCATCTGGCAGCGAGGCGAGCCGCTCATCGGTCTCACGCTGCAGCTTTCTCACCTGCACAACATACTCGATGGTGGAGAAGTGAGGCAGCAGCTCAGCGGGCTGGTTCACCTCTGAGATGCCAGCGTAGGATGGAGGAAACTGAGAAGAGGAGGGTCGGGTGTCAGTCTCTCTGGATTGCTGTTCTCCCGTCCCCACAGCAGGACCCCACTCACCTGGTTCCTCTGGTAGCAGAAGTTACACGCCCACAGCTTGGCTCTGTAGTCCACTTGGCTGAAACAGGTGGAGAGGAAGACAGAGGGACAGTAGAGGTGCAGGAGGAAAAAAATTATATATTTTGAATAATTATGTTTTATTTAGGTAACCTTAGCTGGTCAGCTAAGCTAACCTACTGGTAATTTAAGTTACAGAATTTTACACACAAACCTACTTTAAAAAAAAAGAAAAAGAAATAGATGGAATTTGATACCATATGGCATCTTAGAGAATAGTTTTCGATAAACGTTCCATTTGTTTTCTCTGTCTTTTCCTCTCGTCAGTCACATAATTAACTGAATAAATATAATTTGGAAAGAGAACAAATTATGACATGAGTAAAAATTAGATGCACAAATATGTAGAGTATAAGACATATTTGTTTTCTTCTTACTCCACTTCAAACTGCACACGGAAGATTTGGTTTTTTATGTTTGATTATTATTGTGACATTTTATTCTTTTCTTAATTATGAGACACTTTACTTGTTCAAAATAAATCAGAATTTAATTTAATTAATTGAAACAGAATCTCTAGACTGTTTCATTAGAAAAATTGGTTTCTGAATTAAACCGTGACCCTAAAAAAAAAAAAAAAATCAAATCGCTGGACACTGAAAGATTTGCATCTCTAAGGAACAAAGTTCTACGCAGACTGGTGAGTTACACACAGGTGGAAGGGCAGCAGGTAAGGCGTACCAGAGTGGGTTGAGGACCGCACGGCAGGTGGCACGGCTGCACAGGACAGGTTCATACTGGATTGGGGGCAGATCGCTTCTCTCCCGCAGTGGTGTGAACAGAGCGGCCACCGGCACCACCATGCGGGTCGCCTCCAGACGGCTGGAGGGCCAGACGTTCCAGCTGAAGCGGACGCCGTCGCGCTCCTCGTTCTGAGCGATGTACTCGGCGAAGGTGGCCATGTCGAAGCAGGAGTCACAAGGTCACAGGAAAGCTGTGGGGGTTGGCAGATTTAGTGTACAGTAAACAACAAGCACAATGCTCAGTGGAACGTCAGGGTTCAAAGGTTAAATATGTCAATCAAAACATGCTAAAGAGTCAAACTTTGACTTGTTTCTCTTCTGCAACTGATCACAACACAGTTTCCATGTAGTGAGAATAATTGCTGCTTTTCTGTTTTATATCAATGCAGTTGATTGTCATCACATTTTTATTTGGAATTGCTGTGTGAAGATTAAAATTAGCTTAGTGCTGTATTGAGAAACTGGATTTTCTCTCCATTCCTTTTTCTGCCAGTGTGCTATGGAGTCTGTGTTAATATATGCAAAGCATTTACATATATGGGATCAACTCACAACTATCATCTCAACGCACTTTGCCAAACCAACAAGTTCAATACAAATCAAGAAGTTTACATTTAATTCAATGCAATCTAGTCAGACTGGTCCAAATTCAGTCATGTACATTCCAGTTCGACCCCAGTTATAATACAATGTACTCAAATTCCATTTATAATGCTAAATGGCAAAGAGTTATCCATCTGAGGAATCCCAGTTTACTGTGCAGAATTACTGACTTGACATCAACCACTTCGGGAGCATATGGCGACAGAGGAAAGGAACAAGCTGGGAAGAAACCTTTAGAGAATGTAATCTTGGCGAATATTGACTTGATAAAATAAAGCAACCCGATATAAGTCTGATCCCCCACAGGTTTGTTATTAAGTAATAATTTGTTCAAATTTCCGTACTGGGTTTATTTAAGGCTCACACAATAAAGTGGGCTTTACTACATAATCCATTCCACAGTTTTCAGCTTTGTATTTGCAAAAGGTTTAGAAATCCAGGTGTCATTTTCATGGCCACTTTAACAATTATGCATAAAATAAACTGAACTTTGAGGTGGAAACATGATAAAATGTGGATAAGTTTAAGCCTAACCCCCAACCCCATATGAAGACTAATTATCTGGAGACTAGTTAGCTTGCTGTTGATTTCAGAGAACAAATGCAGGATGTGGCTGCTGCAGCAGCAGGCTTATTGATCAGACTTTAAATGTCTGGGAGGAAAGTTGCTTCTGTTGAGTGGTCAATCCTTTAGCTGCGAGATCATTCTTCATCCAACTCTCAATATTTTCATTGTAATTTTATAAATATGTAAAACCCTCACCCACCCAGCCACCCACCGAGCGACCAACACCCGTGGGCAGTTTTCACTGACTTGGTTATACTTCGGCTCACATTAACTTTAAGCATATCTATATATATTCAAAGAAAGGTGTGTAGAACAGCACAAGTCTTTAGCCTGACTGACATCAATAGGTTCACTGTCTATTTCGTGTTTACAGCTGATAAATGTGGACTCCCAAAGATGCTGAACAAATCCGTTTAAACCTCAGGTCATCTCCTGCTACCAGGCGGGTGGGTGGCAGCTTCACTTCGGCTGCCCAGAAGCAGCTACAGCCCATACGGGAGTAGAATGTGTTCCAGGCGAAGCCAAAAATTTCTCGGGTGCAGCCGAGAAAGTGTTTCAAAAGAAAGTCAGAACTTACCGCTGCTGCGAAGCCACCGCTCCTCTCCTCGCGCTGACAACGAAGCAAAACAATATGGCGGCAGCCGTTGCCACGTCAAGACACAGAGGGTATGTGAAGGAAGAGGTCTCACTCTGAGTAAAACAGAGAAGCCACATTCCTCGTCGCTCCAAACACGTCACAAACAATAAACTTTAATAATTACTATTCTACAAAAACAATATTAGTTGTCACAACTCATTAAAGGAAAAAAGTACATAATACATAAATCGATCTATTACTGGTGAAACACAGAGCTGCTCAAAGTTTGTCAGGAACATCTCCATCTTTGTCAGGTTATTTCTGCTTATTAGAGGTGTTAGATGTTGCAGCTCTGCTCTTGTAAGTTAAGTCGAAGCTTTTATCGACATCCATCATCTTGAAGAAGATGATGGATGATTTTTTTTGTTTTTTTTAAAGAGGTCAAAATAAGTTCAGTTCACCAAAAGCCATGTAGGAGATCCAGACAAAGATGCTTTACCCAACATGCAAAGCAGTCTGAATGGCAGAAAACCAACGCTGAACATCAGCTCAAAATATCAGCCCCACAAAGAACAACTGAACAGATGAACATGGAACTGAGATCTGGTTTGTTTGTTAAAGCATTTTCTTTTAATTCAAAGCTACATAAACATCAGGGCTTTCCTAAACTTTTTAAAAGCCATCTATCCATTTTTACATCCTTGCCCCTAGTTGGGTCTGGAGGGGTGCTGGTGCCCATCTCCAGCAAGACATTTCGGTTGAGAGGCGGGGTCACCCTGGACAGGTTGCCAGTCCATTGCAGGGCAACAGAGACAGACAGGACAAACCATGCACACACTCATACTTGGACAGAGACAGGACAAACAACCATGTACACACTCATACCTAGGGAGACTTTAAAGTATCGAACCCAGGACCTTCTTGCTGTCCTACCTACTGCGCCATTGTGCAGCCCACACAGTTTAAAAACCTTAAAACAGCTAAATTTGGTGTAATTTTATCACTCGGAATAAATACACACCAGGTTTAAAATGATGCAATAAAAATTTTTTATTATGACAAAAATACTGTCACTACTCAATTTCATCCTGTGCCATTTACTCCTGTAATGGTTCAAACTATGTTTTAATTTTACATGGAAACATTTTTACCAACCAAAGGTAATGAGGCCCGTTAAATATCAGCTCATCTTCCACAAGACCGAGGAGCATTCGAGGTTTCTCTGACAAACAAAAACATTTACTGAAAAGTTCAACTATTCCTTTAAACTCACAATTTACCCTCCACTGTTTTTCTTAAAGGACAAACTGTATTTTATTTGTTGGTGCAAAGCAGCAAAAGACAGGGTTTGCCCCACCTCCTCCACCTGCAAGGAGGAGAAGAGTTTCCTCTTCTGTATTAAGGCATCAGCTGTGTGGGAGGTCACATGTTGTTAAATCCCATCATGCCTTTCATATTGCCGGCAGCTCCTTGCTGGAACTGACGCATCATGGACTGAAGACCAGCCATGCCTCCTAAAACACACAAACATAACAGAATGATACCAAGTTAAACTGTTTGACTGATGAGCTGTGGGACATTTAAATATGTGCAGGAAAAAAATAACAACATGAAGCAAAACTCATCAAGCTGGTGGAGTCCATTTTAACTCCAACTGCTTTTAAAACCAAATCTGGATTGTTGAAAGAAACAGGTTTTAAAAAAAGTCAGTATGATCTTGCTTTCTGAGCACTAGGCATTAATGTCTAGGGCATAATAATACATTTTATTCTGTATTGTTTTAGTAATTTTTTCAGCTTTGTGCATGAAAGTCTGTTTTATAATGTTTATTTTTTATAACACATTTACAAGCGAGTTAGATTTATTTAAATATTTTCTGGCATTAAAGAGAAAATGAATAAAAGCTGTTCATGAATTAAACTCATTTCTGTTCAGACAGTGCAGGCTGATGATGCCAACAGACTTTAGGCGGGACATGTTGGAACAGTGCACTCATTTATTACTCTGATCTGTAAAATTCATCAACAGCTGATTCTCTTGACCTTGGCCCCTCTTAATAACTTGAGGAGTTTTTGTAACTTGAAGCCTAACTGACATACAACCAGATCTTATTAAAAGCAAAGGGAATACATCAGATCTAATATTCCTGGATGAATAGTATCAAGAAGTTTCTTTGTAAAAGCTAATTACTATAAATCTGTGAAAGCTTCTTTAACTTGTGAGGTTTCCTAAACCTATTATTATTTCCATTTGAAATACTTCCTCTATCAGGTACTCAGAATTTAAAAAAAACTCTTTCCATTTTATGTCAACAAACTGTAGTTTTAAATTATTTTTATTCAATACTAGGCTGTGAAGTTAACATTGCTCAGCAACTGTGTCGGACTGATTTGCTGGATTTACTAAGGCATTTTGGTATTTCTCTACATCTTCCAACTCCTTCACATCTGTTTTTGAGTCTTTTTATGAGCTCTATATAATTAAAGAATTCTTTCATTAAGTGAAGGTGTGAGGTGAGCTGTGGATGAATGTTGACTGTGGGAGTTGTGCTGGAGAGCAGGTCTTACCCATATGATGCAGGACCCGAGGGTCCATCATTTTGGCCATCTGCTGGTTCAGTTTGGCCATCTGAGATGGGTTCACATTTTTGGACATGTCTCCTCCTGGAACACCAAACATCACAAACATATTAGCATGTAAATCCCGGGATGCTCATATTTTCTAAAAACCTTGAGGTTTTTTTTTTTTTGCTCTCCTTTCAGATCATGATTTTGGGAAGTGTTGCATAATCAAATTACACTTCATCCTTCAGCAGATTTTACAAAGTGATTCATAGTTTTCTACATTCACACAGTCCTCCTTTAAAAGTGGTTATTAAATATCCAGACATGTTATTTCCATTCGGTCAGAAACTGATAAAGCAAGAGAAGACGTGTTGTTCAGAGGTTTGCTCAAACACAGCTAGCATCCAACATTACTCTTCTGATGAAGAAACATTGTATCACTACATCAGAACCAGATCAATCTCCTCTAGCCATGAATTGTGGCTCACTGGTACCTTTGAATAATCCTTTGATGCCTCCCATCTTTTTCACCATCTGAGCAAACTTGGTGTACTGAGTGAGTAACTCCTGAACGTCTCTGGTGGCAACTCCAGATCCACGGGCCACTCTCTGGATCCGGTTGGGCTGCTTACTGAACAGCTTCGCTCCATCTTTACTGTCCAGTTCTGTAAAGCAAACATAGTGAGGTCAGTCAGAGACTTCACCCTCTCCGTTAATCTTTCATAGGTTGAGGTAATCAGAAATCCCGTTCAAACTAACATCTACATTCAGATCTGCTTGACAAATTCAGAGAACAGTAGAGAGAGAGAGTAGGTGTCACAGTGTGTGTTACCCTGGTCATTCATGCTGTCCATGATGGTCATGAGTTTCTTCAATCTGGCCATTGATTCCTGTTCGTTTCCTTTACTCATGAAATCTGTACCGAAGCCAGGAATCATACCCTGAATGCAACACACACACACACACACACAGATCCAGAGTCAGGACAGAGAGACACACGCCTCCTCTTGAAGGTTCTCAGATCAATCATCAATAAGGTCATTATGTATTAGATTATAGCATATCAGCCCTTTTGAACATTGTATAGTTAGGGTTGCATACAACTTATGGAACTAACAGCATCTACTCATACAGACGCTGAATCAACATAGTTTTACTATTTACACATCAACAGAAATCCAGTAGCTACATGAAGAAATGCAAACAGCAAGAAAAGAACAGGCTTAAAGACGACCTATTAAGCGAAATACTGCTTCTAAATACAGACCAAGCGCTTTAAAGAGAAAACGAACAAACAGCCATTTTTTTGTCAATAAGTTTATGCTTTTTGGTGTCTGGAAAAATGAGCCGTTTCAAAAACCTCCCGACTGTTAAGTCACAACGTGCCATTTCCTACCAACCCAAGCTTGGTCAGTTGGTTTTACCGCTGAAGCAGCTTATTGAATTTAAAGTGACAGAGACCCTAAGAATGATTTGTGCAACAAATGTGATAAACTTGTTTTGTCGTCCACAGAACTGTCCCAACCTGTTCAAGGAAGCATAATAGGTCGCCTTTAAGATAATTTGAGAGGAAGTCTTCAGTTACCATAATTTGTCCAAAGGGCCCCATCTTCATGATGTTCTGGAACTGCTCGTACATGTCCCTGAGCGTGAACTGACCTGCAGGTCAGAGATCAGGAGTGAGTCGCTGTGTCTGCAGCAGGTTCTGCAGTGGAGGCGTCTGGGTTCTCACCGTGTTTCAGTTTGTCTATCAGCTCCTCGTTGTCATCCAGCTTTAGCTCGTTCACTCTGTCGATCAGTCCTTCAATATCACCCATTCCTGCAACACAAACCATCTTTTGACTTGATGCAGAACTCTGGCTGCGTGTCTGCCTGGGTTCAACAGCAGATTTAAATGTAGAGGTGGAAAATAACAACAAAGGACCAAAGTCATTTATTCTGTGGGACTTTGGGACTTGTAGTCTGTGAGAAATAAAAATATAATGTTCAGTTGCATCCCTCCCACCTGACCTCAACATGAAACTTGTATGGTATTAATAAAATATTTTTGGATTTGAATTTAACTAAATCATTGTTCCTACAGTATTCAAGTCAATACTCAAACATATTGTCCAATCCTACTGATCAACTTAAAGCAGTTATTTCGACAGAGATCAGGTGAAAAAGACCAAAAAAAAAAAGGGACAGGATATAAAATGTGCAAACAAAACTAATTTTCCAAACTCTTTCTAGTCTGTGCTGGAACCCTGGGAATTCTAACTATTTGGGTAGATGTCTGTTTTTTATGAAGCGCTACGGGATGGAATTACATATGATCCAAATTATGATCCAAATTATGATCCAAATTTAACTCAAAGTTTCCACTGAGCTCCACTGAAAAGAATCCCTACAACTTGGTTCGAAAGAAAGGTCATTTTCCCCAGAGGCAGTGATCAGATGTTAGAAAGACTAACTAACCCTAACCTTCATCTAACTAACAGAGTTACATTCTTGGTAGAAGCAGCAGGTGCTTTTCAGAGCAGAAACACAGGAGGTTTTTACCCAGCAGTTTGCTGATGAAAGGTTGAGTCTTAAACGGCTCGAAGTCGTCGATGTGTTCCCCTGTTCCGATGAAGATGATGGGACTCCTGGTGGCCGCCACACTATCAACAGAATGTCACAGTGAGGGTAAACCATCGGCTCGCGGGCCAACCAGCCGAGCAGCGCCGTGCAGCAGAGGTTCTTACGCGCTCAAAGCTCCGCCTCCTTTGGCGTGTCCATCTAGCTTTGTGACGATGACCGACGCTACGTCCACTTTGTCTTTGAAAGCTTTAGCCTGGGCTTCGCAAGCCTGACCAATGGAAGCATCCATCACGTACACAATGTTATCAGGTTGCTATGGGAACAGAGAAAGGAGGAGCATAAATATATCATAACAGTAGAGAAAAAAAGTCCTTAGACACCAATAAAACTTAAGATACTAGAGATGAACCAATCAGTTATTAATATCTGTATTGATCTTGAAAAAAACATAGATTAAGTATCATCTATTCAGTCTAATTCTATGCTTTGTGCTCTGAATAACATCATGCTTTATTATTTATTTTACATTATATTTAGAATTTCTATTTGCTCTTTCTGAACCATTAAAAGAATGTTTGCTACAGTTTATTTTTACATGTTTGACCGAGGTAGTCAACTTCTTCTTTTATCAGTTTGTTTTTTCATTATTCATTTTACATTGGCTGTTCTACTCCTATTTACACTGACTGAACAAATTGAAGTTGTTTTTCCATCTTTGACCAAGCTACTGAAGCTATTGGAGTATTTTGGTGTGCTGTTCTGGTGCACAGCCATCAGATACATTTGTAATTCAGTACATACATGTCTGTGTTTTAAAAAAATAAATGTTTTAAGTCAATTCAGCTGTTTCTCTATCATATTGGCCGGTACTAAATCTCAGAAAAAAGTGGATTGGTGAGTCCTTACTTCCGTCAAGCCGATCCTCTGTGGTGATGAGTTCAGGTACTCACCACTGCGTTGGACACTTGCAGCATCTCCTCAAACAGTGAATCCTCCTGTTTGTGTCTTCCACTCGTGTCCACAATGATGATCTCAAAGTTTTCGCCTTTGAATTTCTCGACGCCTTCAGCGGCGATCACCACAGGATCCATCTCAGTGTAACTGAACCCAACACAAACAGGGAACCATGAGGAGAGTGAGGGAGGGGGCAGAGGGGTACCAGGGGCTAATTACAAACAGGGGAAGCAGCACAGGAACGCTCACCTGCCATAAAAAGGTATTCTGGCTTTGGTGGCGTTTTGTTTGAGCTGATCGAAGGCACCTTAGAGACAAGAGAGGAGTTTTCACATCAAAGAGAAGATGTTTGTTTATTTATAGATCATCTGGATAAAGAGTGACACGCCATGCTAGGTAATGCTACAGGCAGTGTGTGTGCCTACCTGCTCTGAAGGTGTCGGCGCAGATCAGGCAAGTCTTCCAGCCTTTTCTCTGGTAATAATAAGCGAGCTGTCGGGAGAAGCTGCTGTTAGTGGAACACAGACATGAAGGTCTAGAGCTGTGTGTCACAGTGGCCATCATTTAACAGTTCCTCCAGTTTTTCGCAAATCTGCAATCGCGGAAATTTACGCAAAATCAGCAGATCTCTGTCTTTTTTTTACGTCAACATGTAAATGTGAGTTTACTGCAAATTGTGGCTGCTACCTCCCATCTGCAGGTGGCAGTGTTTCTAACTTTTACTACTCTGCCGATAATTAAGTTCTTTAAGGAATAAAAATATTTGTTTGACCAGTCTGTCTGCTTGTTATTTTTTCCTCTTCTTTTTCTTCTATATGTAGAGTTTTAAAGGGATGTAATGAGGAAAAATCTCATAAAAATCTTTGTGAATATTTCTAAACTGATGCCACAAAATCAATGACTTGGATTGTTAAAAAAAAAAAAAAAAAAGCTAATTTCTGGAGAAACATTTTAGGATGATCTGGGTTCAATCTGGAGGCTTGGAGGTGAGAAACAGATTTCATTACAGCACAAAGAAGAAAGCAAGGAGGCTATTTAAGGGCATTATTATGCATTTTCCTTGCATAGGGTGGCATTTTATAGCACAAACAAGATCAATCTAAACAGACATGAACTCTTAACATGCTAGTAATTTAGTTAGAAAATTAATTAAGGACAACCAACTCAATGTTGATGCATTTTCACAGGCAATTCCACCAAATACCGAGGAAATGGATGCAATCTTCTGATTTTGAAGAAATTAAAAACAAATTTTTAAATAATGCCTCGCCCAGGGATTTAGCAAGTAAATATTTTGTTATTTCTAAGTGTCCTAAAACAGGAAAGATTTTGATTTCCATATATTTCATGTAAATATCTGGTCTCAACAGAATTTCTTGCACAATTTACTAAAAGCTGTTAATTAACCTTAATTGTCTGGGTTCCATCAGAATGCCACATCTAAACCAAGTGACTCCAAACTGAAACTCATCTCAGGTTGTGGGAACATTAACTATCCACATCTTCATCAGGCTCAACAGATGTTCATTCAGATTTAGTTGGAACTAAGACAAACGTCTGTTTTCTCTGTTAATTCCATTCTTTTTTTTTTCTACATGTGTATAAAAAAGGTTTTATAACATTTAGGGTTTTTGTGCCTAGCATACTTTAGTAAACAAGTTCAGTTTTACTTTCTTCTGATTATAACATTCGCTCAGAGTTTCTGGGGACTGTTTCATATCCTGATTGTTTTAAATGTTCTTTTCTCTACATCATTGAAGGTTTTGGTGCTACTATTCAAGGGTTGGACCACAATACTGAACAGTTGCGATAACAGAAGCTTCAAAAAAGGATGAGGAAAACGTTCCATAAGGTCTGATCAGCTTTAAGTCTGTAAACATAAGTAATGAAAGAAAACAGCCCTTTTTAGTCGTTTAAAAGAACTGTAAACTGTATGTGGTGTTTTAGGAGAGTGTGTGTCAGGTGTGTGCAGTCACCTTGGAGCAGGTTGTAGTTTTGCCACTGCCCTGCAGACCAACAAACATGATGACGTTGTTCTTGCCTTTGGTTGGAGTCCAGGCCTTCACGCCGGGATCAACCAGCTGAAACAGAGCACACACACGTCACACACACACGGACACTTCACAGCAGCTGGAACTCATGGTTCTCATGACTTATGGACCTACCTTCACCAGCTCCTTGAACACAGCGTGTTGGATCATCCTCCTCTTGTTCAGGCCTGAGGCCATCTCCTCCAGGTCTATGGCAGACCTGCAGGGGGAGGACAGAGGATCTGCTAACAGCCGGGTTCTGCCCAGGAGAACGGGACCAGAACCCAGCTGCACCATGCTTACTTGACGTTTTCCCTCAGCTGTTTGACCAGTTTGATGTTAACGTCTGCCTCCAGGAGAGCAGCACACACCTCCTTCAACATGGCGTTCAACACCTGGGAGGATAAAAACAAACAAACTCCTGAAGAACCACTCTCCCATTTCTCCTTTAGGAACCAAATCCAACTGTTTTCTCCTTCTTTGTGGACAAACTGAAATTTTAATTTATCACAAAAGATTTAAATTCAATTTAAACTATGATCCTGAAAGTTACCTTTAAAGAAAACCTAGATAAACACAATCTAAACATCTCATTTAGTCCACCATTTCTTTTTTGCCCTCCTCTAACTGTAAAAGTGCACCATAGCACAAGACGCTACATTTTTCTAAAAGATTTATTAAAAGAAACAGAAGCTTTGTCCAACGTAATATTTGAAGGGAAAAAGCTGATTTAATGTCTCCTTTATACATGAGCCTGAAGGAGCATTTCTGGAATAATTGTTCATTATTCATGACATTCTTTCACCTTGTTTTTAAGAGAGAGCAGTTGGTATTACACAGATCTGCAGTAAACCTGGATTTCACTAATATTTCAGTACAAATACCATAAATTTATAAAGTCAACATTGGATAAAAAGTAAGCAAGGGAAAAAAAATCAATTAAAATAGAAAATCTATAACGGCGTATTAGGACCATTGTAGAGATTAATCTCAAACTTTCAGGGGGTTTTCTGGCAAATTTTCAACTTGGAGCTCAGAAAATTTCTAGAAAATTTCTGAGATCTCAAAAACTTCTGACATTTTGGCAGAAATTTACTCCTTTTTTCCCCCCCATCTACAACAGCTCTAAAAACAGATTTGCTATGAAAGAAATCTGAGATTTTATTTCCAAGCCAGCTCAACATGAACCTCAGTAGAGAACAGAGCTCCCTTTCTAGAAGCCTCTTCTACTTCAGGTCAAACTAAATAAAACCTGTAAGGTTTCTTCAGTAGCAGTTTCCAGAACAAAGAGTAGCGCTCGGCGCCACACTGTGTGTCCTACCTCTTCATTGATGATGGTGGCGTTGCTGAGTGACCTCAGCGCCGAGGTGATCTTCCTTCCCAGGTCGGCCAGCACCATGATGGCCCTCTGAAGTAAACCTGGAAGAGCCCAGAGGAACACACAGACATGTCATCAGCAACAAAACTAAGATCCTGTTGGCTGCTACCCTCACTGCTTACCCTACCAGCCTGTGGCCTCACTGATCACAGAACAGACTTTACTCTATGTTATGATTTTTTTTATTACGGCATCATTGCATCAGAAATTCTGCAGCTGATGCAACCTAAGTATGTGTGAGGTCAAAGTGTGCCACTTACTGTCTGTGTGAGTGTGTGTTGTGGGAGGGGGAACTCCAGGTAAGAACCCTCAGGGAGTCAGAGACTGCTGCTTCCCACAGCTACAGCTTCTACACAGAGGAGAGAAAAACTGTGAATTAATCTCCTCTGGGACAGAGTGTGAAGACATGAGCTGAAACTATGATGTAATCAGATTAATGTAAATACACACCTTTTATTTATCATTTTTGGTTGTTGTGTTTAACTTTGGGTAATTAAAACGTCTCCCAGCTCTTTAAAAAAATTAAAGCTTATTGGTCTTTAAGAGAGCAACGTTGAACTATTATTATACAATTATCTATATATTATTTGAAAATAGTGTTCAAACAACAATATCGTTTATCGTAATCATTTCTGGGATAATTTATCGTCCAGCAAAATGCATTATGGTGACAGATATAATTACGAGCACAAATTTACAAAGTGGAAGGAAAGTCCCAAGACAAATGACTCAAAAGCTGAACCCACTCAGAGGCTAAATATAGCTCCTACTCAAGTCATTTTTAAAAAGTCTTGGAAATTTCTGGAATTCCACATTTTTTCTTAGAATTTTACTTTGGTAAGATAAAGATTATTCATAAAGCAGCAGTTATAGTCTTTAAGATACAAAATGATAACAGAAGAGAAGATTTAGTGAGCCTAGTGGTGTCTGGAACATGGTGGAAAGGCAAAAGGGAGAATTATTCTCCATAAAAACATTCATAAAATGGATATTTTTATGAATATCCATTTTGCTGTAAAATGGATATTTTTATGAATATCCATTTTATGAATATTCAACAGCAGGCACTGCTCCTCTGTCCTGTTTGGGTTTTCTGTACTTCCCCATTTTATGATGGTCATTTTCCCAGATCAAACAAGTAGCCAGTCACAGTGAATTACTGTCAGCTGAGTGTACACATTAACATCAAATAGATGGAGCAGTAAAAGGACCAGCATGGCTAGATGGCGTAACAAATCACAATAATGAAATCAATAAGGTGAATAAATAAGGTATGAATAAACATGTTGATGCCGTGTGGTGATTAATTCAGTATTGCACAGTTTCATCATCATGAAATTCTTAATCCAGTCTAAGGTGTATGATTAGTTCAACAGATTACTGGGACTGTATTTGTTTTTTTTTATGACTCATTTTGTTTCAGGAAGGAACCAATCACAGTCTGGCAGCGACTCTCTTAGCATCGGGGTCAACCACACCGCCTCACTAAGAAAGTAACACATCTATCTGAAATAAAGCAATCAGTCACCCAGACTCAAGTTTGCCATAGCAAACGTGCAACAAGGTGAAGATGGGAGAATTAAATGTTTGGCCTGCATGCAAAACTCTGTACAGTGGGAAACTAACACTGCACATCACCCTACACACACCATCATAATGGTGAAAAACGGTAAAGGCAGCATCATGCTGTGGCCAGTATTAACGCTTGAATATGGACAAAGTATATATCCAGGAGAATCCTGGAGGAAAACCTGTTAGAACCTGCAGAAGACTGAGGTGGAAGTTTTACCTTCCATCAGGAGAACCACTCTGAACATGGAGCCAGAGATACAGTGAGCAGCATGTTCATGTGCTAGAATGGCCTAGTCAAAGACCAGACCTAAACCCAATTGAAAAAAATAATCTGTGGCACAACATAAAAAATAATGTAGATGCTCTCTGTCTGATCTTAAAGAGCTTTACACAAGAAAATGTTGACAACTATTTCAGAGTTTTTCTTCTATTTCGTAATTTTTCTTTAGCTAGTTTATAACATGAGGTCCCAGTGGGATACATGTATTGCATACTAACGCAGGGCTCTACTTTGGCTGGTCAAGACATCTGTGATTTTCCTAATGTCGAAAAACATCACTTGTCATTTAGTTTGACTCCAATTCTTATATATTTAAGCTCTTACCATATGGAAGGTATTTTAACTTCTTCTGGAGTATTTCAAGAGTGTAAATAATCGAAAACCTGACGACACTTCTGTGTTTTTAATCCTCAGCTGTGTTGGGTGAACAGCCAACAACCGCTAAAGCCTTTCAGTTTAATCTACTTCACCGTAGAAACTGAGAGACCGACGAGGAAACAAAGCTAAACTCCCAAAATAAAACTAATCAAACAGAGCACTCAGTCTCTGGTGGACGCCAACGAGAGCTCAGATTGATGGTGTGTGTTGTTTTTTTTCCTCAGCTTATCAGCCTCCGGCTCTCAACAACATCACATCTGTTTACAGCAGTGCTAACGACCTAGCAGCTAGCTAGCTGGACAGCCGACAGTCCACTGTCTTTATCTGGAAACTGTCTCCGGCTTCAATTAGCTCATTAGTATCTAAAATGGCGGAAACTGGACCACAAAATAAATGAGAAGAAATGTGTCAGTGGTTGTTCAGGCTTACCGAGCGCTGGACACTACAATGTAAACGCAGCTGTTTCCAAACTCCACCAGAGAAGCGTCATCTAAACTGAACTAAACCGGAAGCCCTGTGTCATCATGAGTTGTTTATATTCAGTTTGTGGGTGTAGTACCGCCGCTTACTGGGCTGGCGCATGGACGTGCATGTCGAAATGGCCACCTGAACTGGACTTTAAGGTATTTTGGTTGAAAAATTTTCCCCGAGTGTCGTGAAACCATCCGTACGCTACCCTTTTTTTTTTTTTGAACAAATGTACAGAATAACTTTTCATGTATGTACAAGATGTCAAGTCTTACAGGTTTAGGGCACACATCAAATTATAAGATGACAATAAAAAAAATAAAGTAAAATAAAAATAAATAAAATGTCAGACATCAGAGGGAAAAGAAAAATCAAATCAAATTTTATTTGTATAGCACATTTCAGCAGGAATGTGCTTTACATCATAAACACAAAACCACAGTCATGCAACATAGACTCAACAATCAAAACATTACATTAAGTGCCATCACTAAATTCGTAATTGATTACGTTTCAAATACAACTCTAAACAGGTGGGTTTTTAGTCTAGATTTAAAGGACAAAAGTGTTTCAGCTGTTTTGCAGTTTTCTGAAAGTTTGTTCCAGATTTGTGGTGCATAGAAGCTGAATGCTGCTTCTCCTCGTTTGGTTCTGGTTCTGGATGCAGAGCAGAACCAGAACTAGAAGACCCGAGAGGCTCTGGAAGGTTGATACAACAACAGAAGATCTTTAATGTATTGTGGTGCTGAGCCGTTCAGTGATTTATAAACCAACAACAGTATTTTAAAGAATATTCTCTGAGCTACAGGGAGCCAGTGTAGGGACTTTAAAATTGGTGTTACGTGTTCCATCTTTTTGGTTTTAGTGAGAACGCGAGCAGCAGAGTTATGCATCAGCTTGATTGATTTGTTGGACAGACCTGTGAAAACGCTGTTGCAGTAATCAATGTGACTATAGATAAACGCATGGATGAGTTTCTCTAGATCTCACTGAGACATCAGTCCTCTAATCCTGGAGATGTTCTTCAGATGATAGAAGGCTGACTTTGTAACTGTTTGTACACAACACCTATATACTTATCTAAGCAACATAAGACAAGGAGAGATTTATTTAAAAAAAATCTCTATATCAATAGGGCCCAACAATGTATTTTTTAACCAAAACTTTTTATATATATATATATATACACAAATTTAGAAAATGAACAGCAAACTTTAGATCAAATACTTTTAACTCCCACCTGTCAAGTTCACACATGATCTTCTTGCCGCCCAAATCCACCAGAGGGGGCGCTGTGGCCAATCAGCCATTTTGTCTTGACCGAGAGTGATAATACTTTTGCAGTTAACAAATGGTGGAAACTTGAATTGAAAAGAAAAAAAATGACTAACTTAAAAATTAAAGATTTTCTTATGTATAATTCAAGCATGCTTTATTCAAATCTGAAGAGTCTGGGTTACAACAGTATGAGAAAGAGGACACAGAGGTCCAGTTGGAATTAAGGAAGCTATTCTGGTTCATTCCGGATGGTTTTCATCAGAGGGGGCTCCACAGAGTCCTTAGGGAGCAGACAGCTCAGAACCAGTCTGTGCCTCAGACGCTTCTGGGCGCCTGCAGCTGATCGACCTCCACTGCTGAATCCTCTGGAACAACATCTCAGATTCTGAAGCCATAGTCAGCAGGAGGGCGAGCGAGTTATCCTGGAGAGGAGAGGCAGGAGAGACTAACTTCAGAATGATCATGTCCCTGCAGCCTGTGGGCAGAACATGCTTTATGCTAAATGTGCTCCAAATGTTCCCATGTCTCTGTTACTGAGCCCAGCCCAAGGGTTACTGCTCATCTGACTGGGATAACTGCTACTGGAACAATAGATAAGAATGGATGGACAAATGGACTGAAAAGTATAAAACACTATTTACTTTCCTACACTCTTTTCATTTATCCAGACTGATCGTCATTAAAGGGGCAGTATTATGTTTTCCGGGCACATAGTGCCATTTTATGACATAATTAAGTAACTGTTGCCTTCACTTGTTAAAGAAATGCTCCATATAACAAATATGACTTAAAATAAATTTTACTTCCTAATTTAATCCCTTGAAATTGGGTTTCTGTCTCTTTAAAAGTCCTGTTCTGAGTCTCCCCCTTCAGGAAGTCATCACTCCTCTATTTACGTTTTTACCAGCATTGCTCTGAGAAGTGACTCCTATGATGAGATCTGCAGATGCACAGTTCCACCAGGTGTTTGGTAATTGCTGCTGACTAGTCAGAAGGAGCTGGATAGGGACGTTGCAGGGGAGAGCTGTAGGTGAGGCGGAGCTGCGTTTCAAAGGCGGAGCTAAGTCCAACCAGGTGTTTTGCACGGCTGAATGGTTCTCAAACATGCATGAAAAAAATTTAAAGCAACACTCCTGGTATGCTATTGATGAAGGAACAACTTTATAACATGATGCAAAGCTCTAAAAATAATCTATTTTAAATGTTACTGCCCCTTTAAGAAGTTCAGTACTGACATCCTGCAAACGGATACTGGGGTACGGTTTGACATCCTGCAAACGGATACTGGGGTACGGTTTGACATCCTGCAAACGGATACTGGGGTACGGTTTGACATCCTGCAAACGGATACTGGGGTACGGTTTGTGGTTCCACGTCTGTGACGGAACAGACCAGCAGGGTGAGAGAGTCGGTGCTGGTGGTTCGGTTGTGGGTAGATCTCAGCTTCTCCTCCAGACACTCTATGAAGTCCATCATCAGCCTGATGGAGTCCACCACAGAGCTGGAGCAGAGAGTTAGACATGAGCTGGAAATAAGACACTTTTCTCCAGATCAGCACATACACAAAATGACCGACTCTTGTTATAAACAGTCAGATCTTACGCGTGCAGGTGAGCCAGGACGGGCAGGTTGGTGCGAGCCAGTGGCTGCATCAGCCTCTGTCTTAGAACTTTGTGCTCCCTCAGGACACCCAGGAGGTGGTTGCCAAGCAACTGCAGCTTCTCATTCTTCTGACCTGATGGAGAGAGGAGGAGTCGGAAGGAGGACGTGGGGGGGTTCATCAGCAGAAATCTGGCATGTGACTGCTCTAGTCTTCGTCATGTCACAAACTGAGCTGGATTTCTCATGCAGCACTGTTAAAAACTAGAGATGACTGTATTGCTCACAATATTGAAAAAAAAAATAGATTGCGTAACGGTGACTATGTGTCTGATCCATAACGACCTGTCTAGTCAGTCTAATTCTGATTTCAGGTTAAAATAAAAAGTTTGTGACAGAGATAGATGAGAGTGAGACTCACTGAGGTGAAATCCATGGGCGACGTCAGCACTTTGTTCATCCACCTTCAACAGCTCCAACTGCAGCTGCACCTGGATCAATGGGACCGGACAGAACACATGTACAGAACATCAGCCTAACATTGTTATAGCCTGAAGAACCAAAAGGATCTAGCGGTAGCTAAGGAAACTGTTTTTTTTTTTTTTTTTCGCTTAACAAGAGGTCATTTTTCTCTGTAAACCAGGATTTTTCCTTCCTGAAAGTCGGACCGGCTCATCAACAAGCAACTTGAGTAGTTCTGGAAAGAACACATTTACAGACAAAATACTTTTTGTATCTTAAATGCAAAATGTACAGATTTTTTTGTACAGCTTTGACTTAATACTGCTCTGAACTGGTTCTGCTTTTCTTTTTTTAAGTCCAGTTAATGATTTATCAATTACTAAATTAGTTGACAGTAAGTCAAATAATCGATTCATTACAATTAATTGTTTCAGCCCCAATAACAAACCTTGCTGTTATGTAGAACTTAGATCCTGTGCACAAAATGGTAACTTTGTGCTGATTAGAACAACTAGATTGTAATTGAAATTAGTGAAGCCAGGGCTTTAGGATGTAGTGTAACAAGCAGTGAGTGGGATCACAGCCAGGCATACCTCATCCAGCTGCTTCTGCTTTCTGATGAGCTCTTCTGCCTCACGCAGGCGGGCCGAGAAAACGGGACTCGGCTCAGAAAAGGCCGAGTCGATTTCATCCTAAGGGAAGATAGAGACAAGATATCATCCCAGAGCACTGACCTATCGGATACAACTCGCACATCCAGATTCATGAGAAAAATGTAGAAAGTGACTTTCACACACAGTGAATCAGTCAACTGTGCTCGTATGTTGCAAATTAAGTCATCTGATATCTATGTTTGTTTTTTATTTAATGAGGGGATAAGTAGGAAATAAGATCAGGAGAAATAATTCATATAACAGCAGGGGGACATGATGTCCTGACCTGGGACGCGGCTCCCACAGAGACACATCTGGACAGCAAACACGCGGCCGGAGTCACAGAGAACGGAGACAAATCCCACTGATGCATCTGGAAGTGAAACATGGACATTCAACTACATTATTAATACAGCTGATCTCAAGAGCAGCTAATGGAAGCTAATGCGTCAGTCTGAATGCTGCTGGATTTTCTGTCCAGCCAACTTCTAACAGGGATCATTCTGGCCTCCAGAGGGAGGGGTTTGGTGGTCAAGTAAGATAAAATAATACCCTTTATGTTGATATAATCAGAATTTTATTCTTTTTTTATTAAACACATACGCGTTTACAACGCAGGAGTAAAATGTAACAGGAACTCCGAGGGAACGATTTTCAAGCAGATAAAAAGGGCCACACCCATTTCCAGCTAAGAGAACATTTTAATTTTGCACTTTGCATGTACAACTCCTGTAAGGTCTATTTTTTTCACTTTAGTTTGTATTTATAGCTGTGTTTCTTGGTCTTCATTAAGCTTTTTTGGTCTCTACTGTTCTCTAATAAACATACGAGTCCAGATGAAATTAGTTACACTTGATTTCATTTAGAGGTTTCACAAACACAACTATGTATTATTGTGGTGAGTTTATGATATAAAATCATACCAACGTAAATTGATGAAAAAATAATCAGTGTAATGAGAAAAAAATACGACATTTCTAGCTGTGAAAGTCCGAGGATGTGAATGAAATTTTCTGAAGGATAACATGGATGTTGTCTGATCCTGATCTGAACAGACTTGGTCGGTTTCTAAAGAGCACAGGCTGAACGGCCAAAGTGCAAAGCATTAAAAACCAAACGAGATTAATATCTCTGTCATTGTCTGCTGCCTTTCTGAGGTTTTTATCTTCCAAATATACATCACAGCTATTGGTTCAACAGGTCTCAGAGAAGACAGACTGTCTCTGACCTGTGGAGACACCGGGGTGGATGAACCGGAGGTCAGCTGAAGGTTAAGCTCTCACCTTCCCGTCGTTACTCAGGCTACCGACCACATAATCGACCCGTTCTGTTTGACCCAGCGCCGGGGAAAGTCTGTGGCTTTTCGACTCAAATCTGAGCGCTTTTCCGCAAAGTTACTTCTTCTTCTCCGGTAAACATCTTAGAAAAACAACACCGCCCCCTATTGGTCTAATTGTTGGACTCAAACAAAAGTTATTTTTTCGATGTTTTTTAAATTATTATTTTTTTATTATTATAATTTCACATTGGCACACAGCCCTGTGGAGTGCCACTGTTTAGTGTTATGCTGCAGGGGTCAATTTTAACCGTTTATATCCATTTTATGGGAATGTCTTATTCAGGAGCTGATGAATACAGGTTATTTTCCACCAATATATTTAGGATGATGGTGTTGAAAACAGAATTTCAATCAATAAAAGATATAAAAATATAAAAGGGCTGTGTGCTGAGTTCCAAAGGCTGTACTTCCATACAATCCACAGACAAATTTCTAAAAAAAAACAAAAAAAAAACGCTAAAAAAAGCTAATAAAGGTATTTCAGAGGAAAAGGAAAGGGGCAAACATGATGTAGTGATGGACTTTATTTTAACCTCTTTTTTTCCTCAAAAGCCTCCATATCCTGGTCCATGCAGTCCTGATGGAGTCACAGTTCGAGCACTACCACTCCAGCCCAGTAGATGGCAAAAATACAGCAAAAAGTATACGTAACTCCGCAAACGGAAGACGAAGAAGTCGGTGTAACACCGGAAAGGGAAGAGGAGGAGAGTCATTCTGAAGCAGCGACGCCCTCAGCTGATCCTCCTCACTGAACTTGTTTTCATCGATTTGATCAGAGTTCAGTTTACTGATCCGAACCAGAACCGTCCTCCGAGTCCACGGTGAGGTGAGTTAACAACACCGAACTCCCGGAAGTTAGCTGCAGGGTCACGTCACAGGGTAATCTGTGAGCAGAGAGGCTTTAACACGGAACACCAAGCTGAGAGGGTTCATGGAGCTCAGGCGGCTGTGTGGTACAGTGGAGGGACCTGAGCTGCTAGCAGGAAACTGATGTGTGTGTGTGCAGGTGGCATTCTAACGTGTTCTGGTAACTATGACAGTACAACAAAAGAAAGCAGCAATGTGTAGTATGATTTAACTGGTGCTAGTTAATATCCTAAAGCAACAATAAAATCCAGCAGAACATTGATTAGTAAAGTTATGATAATAAAACGGTGACATTTCTTGTTTACTATTAATAGTGAATGGATAAGCATAATAAAGAGGACCAATAGTTAATGTGTCAGTATGTAGTGAAGTTATAAGTTTCATAAAATCTTAAATGATTAACTGGACTTAACTACTTTAACATCTATTTATTCATAAAAATATTTTTCCTCAGTCTCATTAGGTTAAATGTATTTGCTCTCAATTTTATGAACATTTGAGAGGGGAGATTCTTTTTGATAGGAAGCCTAAAAATGACACTTTATTCAAAGCAATATATAGAAAATATTTATTGGAATCCTAATATTTATACTTTATTTGTAAATTCAATAACTATTCTGGATCAAGTCATGAAAAGAATCAATGTAACCATGATTATATGAGCGGAATTGAGAATGAATGTTCTTGAAGAAGACTAGGGCTACTAAAACATGTGGTTTTATTCTTATAATTTTGATTTCTACAGCCACATTAAAAAACTCACCAAATCATCATGTTCCTCCAGGTAGTTTCTTTTCCTGCACATCTTGCGTCTCTGTCTGTGAAGCTGGTTGCTCCTCGGTGCTCTTCTGCTTTGACGTCAGAATTGTTTTGATTTTTATCAAGTGGTCCTAATCATCCTCTGTAGAGAATTATCTTTATCCAATTTAACTTGAGCAACTCATCGTTCTGTAAAGTTATGCTTTCTCACACATATTTTTGGTTTTCTAAATATCAGTTTGAACTTTAAGGAAGAATTTGATAGAGATCCTACTGTTTGGCTCAGCCTGCTGGATGTTTGTATGCACTGCTCCTCTTTCTGAAATTCAGATCCAAATTATTGGCAAATTTAAAAACTGTCTTGATGGAAGATTAAAGTTTGCAGTCATGAATCAACATCAGATTTTAAGTTGATCTAAGGTTGGTTGTCACAATAAGCAATAAATCAATTAATTGCAAGATAAATGAAAAGAAACAAATACATTTTCATTTGCTTGATTTACTGTTTACTTGTAAATCAAGCAAATGAAAATTATTTTGTTTCTTTTGGTGTCAAAACACCAGGTTTTTTGAAAGATAATTTTGTTTGCAGAGATTTCATTATTCATTTTATTTGTTGTTTATCTGTTCCAGTGTTTATTGTTCATTTGAATTTAAAGTTTATTGATCATTGAGAATGTCTTCTTGAATTTTTATGCCATTATTTATTATTATATAACTTGAAAATTGTCTCAAAACAACAATATTATTGTTTATCGCAATACGTTCTGGGACTATTTATCATCCGGCAAAATGTGTTATCGTGACAGGCCTTGGTTCTGTCAGCTGGTTGGTCTGGCTCTCTCTGCCGTCTCTTTGCTCTGACTCTGCACTCACCCGTCCACAGAAATTGGAGATACATTCTCTAATTAATTAGATAGGAAAAATAGATTTAACTATTGAATCCCATTTTCTTTACCTTCCAGTCGTCGTGTTACATGAGTTAATTGCATGAAAAATTAAAACAAGCTCAATTATTTCTATTTGCATGTTTTCTCCTTTTTTCTCTTTTCTCTTTACTGTCAACCAGCTTGCTTTTTTTTTAGGGACGGTTTTGTTTACAGAGACTTCAGTTTCCATTTTATTTGTTGTTGTGTTTATTTATGTAGGATATTTAAAATGTCTTCCAGTTCCAGTGTTAAATGTTCATTCATATTTAAAGTTTATTGATCTTTGAGAATGTGTTCTCGCATTATTCTGCCATTACCATTATATTTCTTGAAAATGGTCTCAAAACAGCAATATTATCGTTTATCGCAATAACCGATTAAACAATTTATCCCGCAGCAAAATGTGTTATCGTGACAGGGCTACCTTTCAGATTTCAGAACAAAGCTGAGTTTGTCCCAAAGCAGTGAGCTCATGATCTACTGCCTCCACTGAAGTATTCAAAGACAACAATTCATTCGTGTTCACAAGCTCAGAGTTTTAACCAGCAGAAATGGGTCATAATAACATGTTTTTAACTGTGCAAACATCCAAATAAAATGGTTGCATTGTCATAAACACTGCAGTCTGTGGAGTTCATGGCTGTTTATTTCACTTGTAGGCCGTTTGCACAGAGTTGATCAGTGATATGTTTACGTCTGTGCATCTATGAGCATCTTCAGTCAGTTTTATTCTGTCGTTTGTGTTATTTTACACCTGGAAACGATCAAACATGGACCTGATTTTCTGTGTTGCTGCACATACGCACATCAGGAAAGAAGGAAAACATCCCAATACTGTGTTTCATTCCCACAGTCATGATTAGATGTCAGCAGCTGTTTGTCAGGAGGGTGTCGGTGTGTGGACTGCATGTCCTGCAGGGATTTCATCCTCTGATCTCATTAACAGCTTCTAACCAGGAGGAGGGGGAGGAGCTCCATGGAAACGGCCCCACCTCTGGACGTGAGCTGGATGTGAGCTGGACGTCCAGATCCAGAGGGGAACATGGGCAACAGCGCGCTGAAGTCTCACCTGGAGACCTCCCAGAAAACGGGAGTGTTTCAGCTGACGGCCAAAGGCCTGCAGGAGGTAGGAGGAGCAGCTGGGAGGAAGTGGAAAAGAGTCACTTCCAACAGAATCAGGGAAAAATAAAAGCAATGGGTATCGATGAATTAGTCATACAAATTACAGATCGTTGATAGGCGTTATAGCGTCTTACTACAGCTGTAAAGTGTAAAACAGTCCTGGGTGTATATTTTAAAGGGATTTCGACGTTAATGTGGCTGGATGGCGCTGTTCTGAACTTGTCCTGGTTTCAGTTTCCAGAGGAGCTCCAGAGGCTCACCTCCAACCTGAGAACAGTGGATCTGTCTGGAAATAAGATTGAGATTCTCCCGGCCTCAGTCGGAAACTTCCTGCAGCTGAAAAGCCTGACGTTGAACTCCAATAAGCTGAGTGAGTGAGCGGTAGATGGTGTCTGCTCCGGGACATTCCAGCCACGCTTCCTCTCACATTTCTGTTTTCCCTCTTTAAGCTGGCCTTCCTGCAGAGATTGGCAAGCTGAAGAAGCTTGAGACCCTGAGCTTGAATGGGAATCAGATCCAGCAGCTGCCCCCCACCGTGGGCCAGCTCAAGGCCCTGAGGACCCTGAACCTGTCCGGGAACCAGTTCACCGAGTTCCCAGCAGGACTGGGAACGCTGAGGCAGCTGGACCTGCTGGATTTGTCCAGAAACAGGATTCAGAGCGTCCCAGCAGCGGTCTCAGAGCTGCAGGCTATCGAGATCAACCTCAACCAAAACCAGGTTTCATTATCAATAATAGAGCAGCATATTATATTCATATTCATATTACATTATATTCATATTCATGCAGCTTTAAAGTTGTATGAATATGAGGAAAAGTAATGTTTTTAGTGATTTAAATTTCTTATTTGTTTAGAGGTTTAGCTCTAGCTTCTGCTACTTTTTTGTTAGGTCCTACTAATTCTTCTATGGGTTTAGCGATAGCCTCTGCTAATTTTCTTTTACCTGTTTAGCGGTTCAGTGTTTGGTTCCCGCTCATTTTCTTATGTGTTAGAGGTTTACTGTTTGCTTCTGCTACTTTTTACTTTTTAGCTAAGATTCTTGTTTGGCAAATTAGTGATTAGTGAACATAACTTTTTGGTTAGCTGTGCCCACCACTGGTGATTTTAGTGCAAACATATTCTACATTACATCTATGGTGGCCATTTTGAAAAATGTCCACTAGAAAAAAGGAGAAAGGAGATGGAGAAAATGTGTATGCTCTTATGGTTCAAAATATGTAGGCTGTGATTTGACACCAAAAGTATTAATCTGTGATAAATATTAGCAAAATTAGCAGAATAGAAGAAAATTTCCTTAATCATGCTAATATATATATTTTTTTTTCCAAAAAGCAAACTCCTGGGAACATCTGTGCCAAGTTAGGCTCTTATATCCACATGTGAAAGATTTTGTTGAAAATATTCAGTTATTTTCTGCACCATAAAGCCCTGTGAGAAATATGGGATACATAACAGCTGCTTCCTGTAGAACCTATGAGACGATCCTTTAAGGGTTTTGGAGTGTAAGCAGGTCTTCTCCTCCCTGTCAGATCTCAGTGCTGTCAGCAGAAGTGTCTCGCTGTCCCCGTCTCAAAGTTCTGCGTCTGGAGGAGAACTGTCTGGAACTGTCCTCCATTCCTGAGTCCATCCTGGCTGAGTCCCAGGTGTCCCTGTTCTCCGTGGAGGGAAACCTGTTCGAGGTGAAGAAGCTCCGAGAGCTGGAGGGATATGAAAAGGTCAGCTCAGTATTATTACTATTATTATTAACAATCCTTGTGTTTTTTTCACTCTTTCTAAGCAAGTTAAGAATTGAGCTGTCTCAACAAAGATCCGTTTATGGTTAAATAAACTCTAACTAAGGAATATGTGTAAGTGCTGTAGAAGTTACAAAGCTGTCTTTCTCTGTCTCAATTAACAAATCACCAGTTTATGAAGCAGAAATGTGTGTGTGTGTGTGTGTGTGTGTGTGTGCGTGTGTGTGTGTGTGTAAGCAACTACTCTACCTGCATTTCTCCGCTTCAGTTAAATACCCATAATCCTGTGCTGCGTCACTAACCCAGTCACAAGACCAAACAAATAACACATGATCACATAAACAAACGGCAATGAGGTTGAAATAAATATCCATTGTTACAGCCTAGTTTCACTTATCGGACCCAATGTTAAAGAACATTGTCCTGAACCGATATGATGCTGAAATGTTTTGCTTCCCCACTTTCTGTTATAAGCAGAGTGAGAGAGAGTTTATTCAGCTATAATGTAGTTGATCAGGATTTTGATTCTTCTTCTTAAAAAGTCTCTATGTGTGTTGATTAGATCCTGACTTTAACAAGGAGATTTCTAAAAGATGTTCATGACAGATGGAACCAGACTCGTTAAGCTGATAGAACACAGCATCTTTACTTCTGTTATGAGTTTAAGTTTAACAGCCTGTTTAAAAGCAGCAGCCTGAGGGTCAGGGGTCAACCTCTGTACCTCCAGACCAGCCAAACACTATTCAGAGCCGGTCCCAGGTTACCACGTCTCTCTTCCTCTCTCATCAGTACATGGAGCGTTTCACTGCCACCAAGAAGAAGTTCGCCTGAATCCCCGCTACAGTGACGACTCCAGACTTGGTGTTGGTCTGAAACCCACTATCCCCCTCTCCCCCCTCCTGCACCAGCCGGAGCTTCTTATTGGTCTGCAGCGAGGTGCTTCCCGCAGCACTCCACACAGACACCGGACCTGCTGAGACACGGAGACGGACGATGACGGCGAGGCAGGCTCAACACGACCCCCATGAGATCCAGAGCGGCTTTTTAACCAGGATTTGCTTCCAGGCTTTAGTGTTCACAGAGCGACATGCACCTCCAGAACTGGGACGTTTAAGTGATGTCACTCACTTTCACAAGTCCAGAGAAGGAAGTTGTAATGAGAAAGATGATCTTGATGCAGAAGAGGAGAAAAAACAGCAGGTTTTTTTAATCAGTTTTTCTCTGCATGGTGTGACTCTGGCCCTGCAGCAGAGCTCAGGAGGCTTCGCTTCACGACTGTTTTTGTCTTGCATGAGATCTGGTGGCTTTATAATGCAGCTGCTCAGTGGGGCATCACGTCGTACTTACCCGTTAGCAAAAACATTAAACCGCTTCTCCCCCCCTCTCATGCCTTGCAGTTTTATTTAATCACCGCCATCTTTAGCACGTCCCACCATGTGACCCCGAGAAGCTCCACCCAGCAGTGTGTTGTTCTTTTAGGCAGCGTTTGTGTTGCTTCTTATTATCCAGCAGACGTAAACATGTAATATAATGAGCAAACAGTCGAGCTGGGTTTGAGTCTCTGAACCCGACTTCTTCTGTGAAAGTCAGTGTCGGCTTAGTTCCCCCAACCATCCATAAATTAATAATTCCATAGATTTCTTCACTCGTCTCATCAGCTATGTATTTATATTTGATAATCCAGTCATACAAAGACACTTCATCATGTTTTACAATGATTTAAATCTGACTTTAGTTTTAGAGAATCCCACATCACAGGTTCCCCAATGCTGTTGCTTATTGAACAGAGATGATGAAATAATGTGAAAAGCAATGAGGGAAAAACTACATGGAGCACAAAAGGCCCAGACTCGTCCAGATCAGCACAAAAGTTTTCAGACCCCCTGACATCTGCCTCAACCTTCAGTGTTTTTCAGAAGAAGTGTGATCGACCAATCAGCTCACAGCATGAGGAGAATGCTGCAGGTCTCCCAGCAGACGGAGCCATTCACATCTCTGTTTCAGTCAGTCGAACGGAGACCATCTGAAAACGTCAATTTTCAGGCACTCCACAAATTCTGTTTGATTTTAAGCTTCGACTAGGCCATTCTAGCACATGCATGCAGTTTGATCTAAAGCGGCTCTGACTGCATGTGAAGGTGAACCTCCTCCCCACTCTGCAGTCTCTGAACAGGTCTTCCTCCATCCGACCTTCTTCCACGTCTGTTGGACGCAGACTGGACTTCCTGTTTCTGTCTCTCAACAAACAAAATAAAACAATGTTTTCCTTCTTGCTGTTCACATTCATAGCTTGGAATGTCGTTCTAGATCCTAACCCTGCTTTTTAACTTCTCCAGAACTTCCTCCCTGAGGTGCTGCTGGGTTGCTGCATCTCCACGATGCTGCTCGTTCTCTAATGCTCTCACACAAACCCAGCATCTGCATCCAGACTCAGATTTTATTGCACAAATCTGGACTCTTGTGTACAATTAGGCGACTTCTGAAGAAAACTGGTTGTGCTGGAATTTATTTAGGGACTGAACAGTTCTGCATGTCTTTTTAGAGTTGTGGTTGTGAAGGACTTTGTGAAACTTGCCACCATTTTCTTCCGACTCCACAGGTTTGCACTGCTTTCTGTTGGTTCATTCACAATAAAACGTATTAATGGAACGGAACTAAAAGTGGAAAGGTTGTACTTAAAACGGCCTGTGGATACTTTTTCAAAGTGTGTTCTTACTTTTTACCATGACTGTAAGTAACTAAGACACTAAGCAGCTGTTTTCACTTACCGTTATTGTTTTAAAATAATCAACTGAAGTGATATTCTGTTAAAGCCAGTCTGAGTCGGTGTTTTGCTCTGTGATTGTTTAAACTCTGTACTCTGCTGCTGAAACAAACAGGTGGAGTGAAGGAGTGGCTCTCCAGCATGTCCATGGAAATTTGTTTGTAATCTTTTTTTTTCTTGTATTTAATTAAAGCAGATGCTTAACAAGTCAGTCAGTGTATGCTTTATTTTTTTCTCTTAAAACCTCACTGACATTTGAAAACCTTTTGAGTCCAGTTTTAACAACCTCTGTCGCTCTGTCAGGAGAAAAGAACTGCCAGCTGAACATGTTCGACAGGTTTGTGTATTCACATCATAATTGGCTCCATGTGAAACGCCACAGGCCTACAGCAGCAGGTTGACGTTAAAGCTCATAAAAAGATAATTAGCAAAATACAAAACCTTCCACCTTCTTTAGCGAGGTGGAAAAAGGAAACATGTTTTTTATTTAAAAAAAAAAAAAAAAAGGAAAAAAAAGCGACAGTTCTTGGGGACATCTCGTGTTTGGCCAAACACAAACACTGCACTTTAACTGTCAAGCATGGTGGTGAAGGAGTGATGATATGGGCTTGTTTTGGAAACCACGGGTCCAAACTGGGTCACCTAAAACTGCTGATCTACAACAGCATGGCTGTAATGGCCCAGTTAAAGTAAACTACAACAAATCCAGATTCTTTCCCAACCAGCTTAATCTGATTCTACTCACCAGAAAAACAAGAGATTAAGAATTGAGCTGATGGGAAAGTGAATCAAAGAAAATGCTGGGAAAAGATCAATAACATGAACTTATGTTAATTCAAACTCTAAATTGTTAAGTCCATAAATCCAAAGATGAGTGATTACTATTCTTACACATTACACATTTGAATTCTAATTCACTGGCCACTATTAATATCTTTTTGATTTATTTTTATCAACTTAATGAAACATTTTTTTTAAATTGCTACCTAAAACATTTAAAATATTTCTGACATAAACTTTCACTGATAAAAAAGAAAAAATTATCAGAATGCAACTAAATGCTCGATAACCTTCACAGATAGACCTTCTGTCCATCTATCTGTGTTTTCCAGCACTAAATCTTCTGGTTAAACTGTATTTCTTTGTTAGCCAACGCTCAATCAACCTGGACATTGTGTGGCTGTAAACAGGATGCTCTCAACAGGAAGCTGCAGCAGAGACACAGGATAGCAGTGGACATCTTCTGGCCATGTGAATATCTCTCAGCTGCAGGGACATTTAAAACCGATTAGAGGCATCCATCCATCTGTCCATCCAGCTATACATTTGTCCATCCATCCATTCATCCATCTATACATGAATACATCTTTGTAGAGCATTTTTCATACAGGCTGATGTAAAATTAAGTGGTCTACAGAGGTCAAAAACAAAAAGACATTTACTAGAGATACATAATGTGATTATACAAAAAAATACAAAGATTAAACAAACATTTGTGAAAGAAAGAAATCAGATGAGGAACTGTGGAAGAAGAGTCATGAAGTGTAGGGAGGAAACACTGGAAATATGAATATGAATGTTTAAGGAAATAAATAAAATGACAAATGACGAAGAGTCACAATTTGTCACAAAAAGATAGTGTCAAAAAAGATAGTAAAAAGAATAAGCATTACCACAAAGAAAACGTGTTCAGATAGTTAAATGATTGTATTTCCAAACTGAAAAATCTCAATAAAAATATTTTGGGAAAAAAAAGAAAAGAATAAGCATCAACAAAATCCAGGAGGTGTGTGTGTGTGTATATATATATATATATATATATATATATATATATATATATATATATATATATATATATATTGTGTGTGTGTGTGTGTGTGTGTGTATATATATATATATATATATATATATATATATATATATACCCACCAAGGCTGGAGACTGAACAATACTGGAAAGGCATATGGGAAAGGGAGGCGTCCCACAACAGCAATGCACAGCAAACCACAGCAACCTCCCTGAACAAGCCCCGGTAACCATCACTGTGGCAGATGTCCAAGAAAGAGTCTCGGGTATGAAAAACTGGACAGCACCAGGGCCTGACATGATCCATGCCTACTGGCTAAAGAAACTCACTGCCCTCCATGAGCGACTGGCAGCTCAACTGAACCAGCTGCTACAGAATGGGACTCACCCTGAATGGCTAACTGAAGGGCGCACAATCCTGATCCAGAAGGATCCCTCAAAGGGTTCAGTCCCATCCAACTATCGGCCAATAACCTGTCTCTCTACAACATGGAAGCTCATGTCAGGCATCATAGCAGCTAAGATAAGCGGGCACATGGATAAATACATGAGCACGGCACAGAAGGGCATCGGCATAAATAGCAGAGGAGCCAAACACCAACTCCTTGTAGACCACACAGTCGCCCGAGACTGCAAAACCCGACACACCAACCTGTGCACCGCTTGGATTGATTACAAGAAAGCCTATGACTCAATGCCACATACCTGGATCATTGAATGCTTAGAGATGTACAACATCAACAGGACTCTGAGAGCCTTCATTGCAAACTCGATGGGGCTGTGGAAAACCACCCTTGAAGCCAACTGCAAACCACTTGCACAAGTGTCCATCAAATGTGGCATATACCAAGGAGATGCTTTGTCCCCACTGCTGTTCTGCATAGGCCTGAACCCCCTCAGCCAAATCATCAACAAGACTGGCTACGGATACCGACTCAAGAATGGGGCCACAATCAGTCACCTCCTCTACATGGATGACATCAAGCTGTACGCCAAGAGCGAGCGAGACATCGACTCACTGATCCACACCACCAGGATCTACAGCACTGACATTGGGATGTCATTCGGTCTAGAGAAGTGTGGCCGGATGGTTACAAAGAGAGGGAAGGTCGTCCGCACAGAAGGGGTCTCACTCCCAGAGGGAACAATAGCAGACATAGAGCACAGCTACAAGTACCTGGGAATACCACAAGCAAATGGCAACCTCGATGAGATCACAAGGAAAGGAGCCACAGCCAAATACCTCCAACGAATAAGGCAAGTCCTGAGAAGCCAGCTCAATGGCAAGAACAAGATCCGTGCAATAAACAGCTATGCCTTACCAGTAATCAGATACCCTGCCGGAATAATTAGCTGGCCAATGGAAGAGATAAAGGCCACGGACGTTAAGACTCGGAAGCTACTAACCATGCATGGAGGGTTCCACCCCAAATCCAGCACCCTGAGACTGTACACAAGCCGTAAGGAAGGAGGCAGAGGACTAGTGAGTGTGAGAGCCACTGTCCAGGATGAAACATCCAAGATCCATAAATACATCAAGGACAAAGCCTCAATGGACGATGTGCTCAGCGAATGTCTCAGACAATGGGGAACAGAGGACGAGGTGCTGGAGGAACCATCATGGGAAGACAAGCCCCTACATGGGATGTACCACCGACAAATAACTGAAGTGGCTGATATCAGGAAATCCTACCAATGGCTGGAGAAAGCTGGACTCAAGGACAGCACAGAGGCCCTCATCCTGGCCGCCCAGGAACAGGCCCTAAACACCAGAGCAATAGAGGCTCAGATCTACCACACCAGACAAGACCCAAGGTGTAGGTTGTGCAAGGAGGCCTCTGAGACAGTCCAGCACATAACAGCAGGGTGCAAGATGCTGGCAGGGAAAGCGTACATGGAACGACATAACCAAGTGGCGGGCATAGTGTACAGGAACATCTGTGCCGAATATGGACTGGAAGCCCCGAGGTCAAAGTGGGGAACACCCCCAAAGGTGGTGGAGAATGACCGAGCTAAGATCCTGTGGGACTTCCAGATCCAGACAGACAAGATGGTAATGGCGAACCAACCGGACATTGTGGTGGTGGATAAAGAACAGAGGACAGCCGTTGTGGTGGATGTAGCAATACCAAGTGACCACAACATCAGGAAAAAAGAGCATGAGAAACTGGAGAAATACCAGGGCCTCAGAGAGGAACTGGAGAAGGCCTGGAAGGTGAAGACCACAGTGGTGCCTGTGGTCATCGGGGCCCTCGGGGCAGTCACCCCCAAACTGGAGCAGTGGCTAAAACAGATCCCAGGAACAACATCAGACATCTCAGTCCAGAAATGTGCAGTTCTAGGCACAGCCAAGATACTGCGCAGAACCCTCAAGCTCCCAGGCCTCTGGTAGAGGACCAGAGCTCAGAGGATGAAAGAGACCACCCGCGAAGGGTGAGAAAGGAAATTTTATTATATATATATATATATATATATATATATATATATATATATATATATATATATATATATATATATATATTCAAAAAGTCAATTTGAGTTTTATGAAATATTTTAAATGTCATGTTTTCATTAGTGGAAAGTCATCATAGTTAACAAATAATTAATCCATATAATGTGCTCCACTTAATGATAAAGTTCCTACATTTTGAGTTTTCAGGACTTGTTCAGGAGGAGGAGCTCTACCACCAGCTTGTTTTCCTCCGGCTCTGCTCTGTTCCGCGGCTCCTCAAGTGTTTTCCTCCCCTCCCCCGGTCATTCCGTCGGTGTTCCTCCGTTCACACGCTGGAAAGTCAGGCTTTATTAACGATGAGGAAGAGCGGAGCGGAGTGACACGTCGGTAAAAGTGGCAGATGAAGGAGCCCATTGAGCCCATTGAGACGATGAGAGGATGAAGCCGCTGCTGTGGGTCGTTGTTGTTGCTCTGCGGACTCTTACTGGGAGCTGTGGGAGCGGTGAGTGTTAATGAGCCAGTTAGCTGGGAGAGCTAATGGTTTCCCCACTTTCTCAGCCTCGGTGTCCCCCTCTGGGAACAGTCAGGTGAACATGCTGAGGACGAACTTTCACTCTCACCTGTTGGACCGGGGAGGGACAATAAATTCTGACATGTGAACTTTCCTCTCTAAATGAAGCAGAAACACCAGGAGTGAGGCTGGTGTGTATTATTTTCCACAATAAACTTTACCTCTGGTCCAACAGGAACATCTACTGAGGTGTGGAAAAGGATTAGGACCACTGGGAAAAGAAAAAAAAAAAGATTCTGATGTTAAAATCGGAATTCTGAGGGGTTTTTTTATTCTGAGAAAATGTCAAACTTCTGAGATTAAGTTCTGAAGTCAGAGATTATAGTCAGAATTTAGTTTTTCAAGGGTCTAATCTTGTGTGCACCAGCGTACAGGTGACTATGAAAGATCTGAACTTTGTACAGATTCATCTCACTGAATCATTTCATGAGCAGTTTAAATATTATCAAACTGCTTATTTATTTCAGTAGTTACATTTTAAAAAATGAATATATTATACACATTCATTACATAGAGAAGGATGCATGAGTGTTTTTATTATAGTTCACTGTGATTATTACGGCTTATGAAAACACAAAATTCAGTTTCTCCAAAAATTAAAAAAAAGTCATCAAAATGACTTTTTGAGTAGCGTTACTGAGATAAATTAAGTTTTAAAGAATGTAAGTTATTGTTCAACAAAATTACTTCAACACTCGCATCTGTCAGATTGGACTTTAGATCTAATATTAATAAAACTGGTACTGCTTTACGGAGACCATTGTTCTTCCAGGTATTCTCTGTGAACTGTGTGTTATGATTTGAGCCCAAAGTGGAATTTCTCCATTACACACAGCCTAAATTTGTACATTCATGGAAATCTTTGAATAAGTGGGACAAACACGTTTCTATTTTCATTGACTTTGGCAGAGATTATGAGTAAATGCAGCTGCTGTTCTTTGTCATTGGGTCAACCAAGACTTAGAAGATCAGGAGCGTGTAGGGAACTCTCTAAAAGTGAGAGAAACATATTGGTAGAAGACAGTCTTTTGAAGATCATCAGTCTCTGCAACTGTACATAAGGACCAGTTCTACAGATGTATTCTCATTTTCCAAAGATCTGGAAGAAGACCTAAACTTCTCCTCCTCAGATTAAATTGTTTTAGGAACAAACCAGGAAATAGCAAGGCTAAAGCTTCACCTGACTTAGAAGCCTCTGGACACTAGATCTTAATGTTCAGAGGCACAGACCATCCACGGTCTGTAGACGATCATCAGACTGTCCTCAGTCAACTTTACTTTCACATGGACTGATAAGATGCCAAGCAAGAAAGCTGCTCTTATGGACAAACCACATGGCTTCAGGAGACAAACGAGACAAAGACGGCGCTCTATGGACACAGTGACAAGAAGTATGTTAGGAGGCCTTTCAAACTCCAGAAGACAGAAGCAACGATCAATGATGGTGTTACATCATTGGTGCATTGTGCAAAGTGGATGAAGGATGACATATTTCAAATGAGCTGCTAGATGGTTTAACTGTGACAGAGTTGAGGGTTCCAATGGAGGACAATGACTGTATGGAGCGGATTCAGCAGTCTGAGAAGTTTTAGTGAAGGTAGACTCTATCCCAACCTGATTTAGCTCAACTCTAGCTACTCAAGGAGACTGGTCAACAAATCTGAACAATGCCTCAGGTTTGTTGATGGTTCTGAAAAAGGTGGTGATCTGTAGTTGTGCTTCTATTGCAAATGGGAGCAAATCTTCATCTAAATTCTACAATGACATGTTAGGGCTATAGTAGATAAGAGTAAAAAAGGAGGAGTACATTTTGGCATAAAAACTTGGAAAAATGAAGATTAATCTCTGACATTTTTGGGACAGCCAGTCCTCCACAGAGTGGGGCTTATCAGGGACCAGCTGTAGAACTGAGGAGTGGAAAGGATGGAATGCCCTGCATGGAGTCCTGACCTCAGTCTCAGGACTCCATGAAATCTCTTGTGGGGTCAGCTTGAGCCCGTATCCATGGGGATTAGGAAGTTAAGTGGCCTGCAATGAACTCAAACCTTCAAATACTTGGGACATTTTCTAAAAACACTGATAAATGTTTAATTTAAATAGGTCAACACCACATATACCTTAATAAGTTTTGATGTGAACAGTGGAAACCATCCTGGTACTACCACAGGAGCTAACCTCTACATGCTTCCTTATCTCTGCTCTTGGGAATTCAGCCAATCAGAAACAAAGAAAATGGCTGCTTTGCAAATACCACCCAATTATACATATGTCATGTAGCTTTTTTTGTAATTTTTCAAATATGTGCTGCCTTTGTTTGGAAATCTGGAAATAGGCACATTTTTCACAATTTGTTACATTCCACAAACAATCAGCAAATAGGATCCACTGCATATTGGCTAATTTGCCTCAATTGCTCATTAAAGTTGCAGTATGTAACTTCTATAATTTATATATTTTTTAATATATTTGTTGAAACTGTCACTATATTGTGACAGTGAGACAGATAATCTGTGGGAAAAAAAATCAATTTCCTCTGGCTTCTCCCATTGCTAACTAACCAACCAATCAGGGTCAGGAGGCGGGTTTGGTGCTGTCAATCACACTCCTGTGTGGTGCTGCTCATCTCTTTCCTGCATTTATCCATCTTGTTGCGAAAGAAATCAGTAAAATTAAGAAATAGAAACAAATGGAAGCCTTCTGACGTTGTAGAAGCAGGTGTACTTCCAGATCATTCTTATTAACATAGCAAAAATTAATTATTTTTCATCTGTAGAAAAAAAAATTATATCTATGTATGTATGTATGGTAGTGTTGGAGTGGTTTAGGAAGTATCCCTCCTCTTCTGCAGGCGTGCTGTTCACGAAGCACCCGTCCAATCAGACAGTGTCTCAGGGGAACAAGGTGAGCCTGGGCTGCGCTGTGGAAGGCCTGACCGAACCGGACATCATCTGGATGAAGGACGGGGAGAAGCTGTACAGCACGGATCAGGTCTTCCTCACCCTGGGAGAGCAGCACTGGGAGACGTCCCACAGGTCCAGCAACACCACACTGGAAATGATTGAGATCAACATGGCTGAGTTCACAGTGCCTTCCAAATTAGGGGTGCACCGATCATTGTTTTCTTGGCGGTCGCTGATTACCAAGAAACCTGATCGATTACCGATTCTGATTTTGGCCAATTCGGGTTGCACAGTGGCGCAGTTGGTAGAGCTGTTGCCTTGCAGCAAGAAGGTTCTGGGTTCGATTCCCGGCCTGGACTTTCTGCATGGAGTTTGCATGTTCTCCCTGTGCATGCGTGGGTTTTCTCTGGGTACTCCGGTTTCCTCCCACAGTCCAAAAACATGACTGTCAGGTTAATTGGTCTGTCTAAATTGTCCCTAGGTGTGTGTGCATGGTTGTTTGTCCTGTCTGTCTCTGTGTTGCCCTGCGACAGACTGGCGACCTGTCCAGGGTGACCCCGCCTCTCGCCCAGAACGTTAGCTGGAGATAGGCACCAGCACCCCTCCTGACCCCACTAAGGGACAAGGGTGTATAGAAAAAGGATGGATTTTGGCCAATTCCATTTTTTTTATTTTTTTTGCCTGAATGTTGCTAAATGTAGAAAGAAGCTCGCCGAGTTGGCAATAGTGAGTTGACTGTTGTTAACTGCAAACATGCAGACATGACCTGGTGGGTTGGTCTGTCAGTCAAACCTCTCTAAAGGCAGAGCAGAGCTAACCCTAGTTACAATCGGGGGATAAGATCTGCTTTTCACACAACTATCGTCCAATCACCGATCTCTCAAAATTAAGGAAATGGGCACCGATGAGTCAGCTGGCTGGTAAATCAGTGCACCCCTATTGCAAATGTATCCATATTGTCTGCAGTTAATTACAAAACATGTTCATCCTTTAAACTTGTGAAAATGAAAACGGCACAGTGGCAACAGGTTCAAGCTTTGGCTTTGAAAAACAGGGAAGATGTCTGAATGAGTCACAGGGACTGTGACGTTGCCCAGACAACATCATCACTTTATTTTCCTTCTCTGGATGAAGAAACAAATCAAATCAGTAGATTAGGAGTGATTTTCTCCCCATGGCTGTAAGCTCTGGTTCTGAGTGAACCTGTGAATGTTGCTGGTGCTTTTTCTGCTCTGTTGAAGGCTAAACAGCAGATCAGCCGTAAATAGAGGCTGGGCTGTTCTTTTGTTTTCAACACTAATCATTTTACTTCTCCCACGCCTCCCTGTAAACTTTGTCCTCCTCGTTCTTCCCAAGGGCAGATTAAAATTTAACCTCTAATGCCCTGATAACACGAAACTGTTACTGTTTTTTTTTGCCAACTAGGTGACACGTTTCTAGATTATGGTCAAGTCTTGGCATCATTTAAACTGTCTTCATCACAGTCAGGACATCTGTCTTTTTTTTTAATTCAAGAGGAGTCAGTAGCTGTGTTTCCGTCACAAACTTTGTCAATGTTCCATTTATGTTGAAAAAACAAAATTTCACAATTGCTGTGTTTCTACTAAATATGAAACGCAATTTAAATCATACCTTAATTAGTTTGTTAATTGGATAAGTCATCCTCCTACTACTTCCTGTCATTGTCTTCTTCGTAGTTTGTGCCAGTGGTGATGTCGTGTTGTGATGTAAAAAAAGTGTTTCTATTGAAACACATCGATTTTGACACGGCCAAAAAACACCACCTAACACCAAACATTTTATCTAAAATGGATTGTACCTGGATGTTTGTCGTCCTTTTTACTACAAATAAAAAAGGAAAGTGAATTAAAGGCGGATACTTTGTGTTGTTTCTACTTCAAGAAGACTTCATTTTGTCTGAATTTGTTGCATCAATTTGTCAGCAGTAGCAGAGAAGTGCAGGACATAAGGAGTTCTGACTCGTGCTGCAGGATTTCTGTATAAATCTGTCACTTTTTCAGTTCTAAATCAGAATCTAAAAGCTGTTTTATTCTATGCCAGTGAAATGAAAGACAGATTTTTAAAAAAAATTAATGTTATAGAGTGTTAGGCAGAGTAGAAAAGACTTGGACAAATAAGAAATAAATACACCTATGTTTAATTTTAAGTGGTTGTTATTTCTCATTCAGTGTGCTGAGGTCCTGTCAGAGCTCTGTCTCCCACTGAAAGCAGATTTCAATCAGGACAGCATGCTTGGCAGCACACTGTGGCCCACTGGGCCACTCGGCTCAGACCTTTGTGGTCCCGCTCTGTCAGCAGCCATTCCAAACAGAAGAATGGTTCAGGAAGCAGTACGCTGTTCCAACGCTTCCCCAGAGCAAAGGGCCTGATGTAACGATCCCAACACTTAGAAAGAAGCAGTTGCATGAGCCACTCAGAAAATCCGACCTTCTTTAGTTTTTATTTGAAGTGAGGAAATTCAGTCACTTTATAATACCTAACACAGTATTCTTTTGATCTGAAAACAGATCTTTCCCTAAAGATTAGACGGTTGAAAGAAAGAGAATGCTTTGGGGGTTACATTTTAGGGAACAACAAAAGCAATATGATTTTCAGTTGATTCTATTATTTACATCTAAAGTGAAATGTATATAAACATCCAAAACATTGTCCACACTGTCATTAATTTCATAAAACTGAAGCCAAAATGGAAAGTATGAAGTCCAACCTGACTTCAAAGTAGATAATTAAATGTACTTGATCACCTGACCATCAATAAGGAGAAAGGAAAGTGCACAATCCTCAAAGAAATCTCAAGAAAACTGAAATACTCCATCTCAGGTAGCACTTGAACCCCTTATTACGTTAAAGACTAAAAATAATGGCTGTACACATAGTACAAGCCTGACTTGTTGGAAAGGTGCAGCGCTACTGATGCAGACAACAGTGGCATCTGATCAACCAGTCTTGTAGAACAGATGAGACCACGGTAGAGATACTTGGCTGTAATACACAGCTCTTTGGTTGGAGATTTCCAGCTACATCACACACGCCTTGATTTGTAGCCACAGAGACTGGGCATCTAGAATAGTCACTGGGTTGACCATAAATTCCTAAATGGTGTCCAGTATAAGACTTTCTGTCAGAGAAATGAAATAGTGATGGATGAAACGACTGTTTTCACCCTATAGACACAATGATGATGACGGTTGAAGGAGTTTGTCCTGCAGTTGGTGGGGTTGCTGGTTTGATCCCTTCTTTGTCCAGTAGCTCCCCAACAACAGTGTGGGAATGTGTGGGTGAATGACTGACTGTAGTGCGAAGCACTTTGTGGACCTCTGGATGTGACAAAGCGCTATACAAGTACAAGTCATTTACCATATTTCAGTATGTACAACATTGATTTTTAGCTTGCTATTTACAAGGGCTGGGACTTTAACATGTTCCAGCCGGAAGCTTTGTGTTCACATGTTTCTGGTACACCCTTCAATCTGACGCACACGGGACATTCTCAAACAACTACAAAACAAGTTCTCTTGGCCGACAGGGGCTTAAGTTTTTGATTCAAAAATCAATCTGATGAGATGCTGGAAAAGACTATTGTACTAAAAGGAGTTAACCTACCAGTAAAGATATTCTAGCCTAAACTAGCATCTCATTGCTAAACATGTAGCAGCAACACAGAAGTCTCCAACGCTAATGTCAGCGTCCACAGTCCATATTTCTGAAGAATTTAAATGAATGATCAAGGCTTCCTAAACCACTGGAACAATGACTAGCTAGAATCTAATGGTTATTACAAATTATTATTAGCAATAATAATGATAATTAATTAATATTAACTGTAATAATAGTCATTAATTATTATAATTTATGATTAATGATAAATATTATAAATAATAATGATAAATTATTAAAAATTGACCATTTTTAATAAATGATTAAAAACAATAAAGATCTTTGTTGTTTAATTCATATTTATATTTATTTGTTAATAATTTAGCAGCAAAAATGTTTTTGTTTAATTGAAAATGCTATTTACAATATCAGTATATACAGTAGTTTTCATTTAAAATGTAATTAATTGCGGACCCTCCAATTAATTAAATAAAAAATGTTAATTGAGTCTCACCACTACTATTTACTTGAAAAACCATATTGGTGTAGATGCCATCAGAAGACAGCTGCGTGGTGCGGTGGAACAGTTTTCCTCCACCATGGAGGACCAATCCGCTTTGATCCAGCAGATTGTTGTTGGTTGTCCGTTTGTAGAGGTGATGTCAGCTGTTTGTCGTTTCTGTTGGACCTGCAGAGGCAGCAGTGCTGAACCATGTCCATGGTTGTGACGTTCTACCTTGTGGTTGCAGTGTGAAGTCGGTCCAGCAGCAGGATGCTGGTCAGTATTGGTGTGTGGTGGAGTCCCATGATCAGATGTTCTCCTCTGAACGAGCCTGGATAACAGTTGAAGGTAAGGCCGTAAACACGCTGCGGTAGTAAATCTGTCCCTGCGTTTGCTCCTGCTCAGCTCCCTGATGGTCGTCTTCCTCTGTGCCTCCTCCACAGGGGTCCCTCACTTCATCCAGGAACCTCAGGATGTGGCGACGTTCCCCAGCATCCCCTTTAATCTCTCTTGTGCTGCTGTCGGCCCCCCTGAGCCTGTGGAGGTGCTGTGGTGGCTGGGAGGAGTCCAGGAGGGAGGACCCCAACAATCCCCCTCTGTCCTCCATGTCCCAGGTCAGAACCTCTGCTTGGGTGAAAACCCTTCCTGTGTTTGTTCCTGAAAAGGCGCCATTTTGGTCTGACCTGACCAAAGCTCCAGTAGGGTTTTACATGTTAGTGTCTGGGATGGTAGGAAGAAAGGGCTTAATCTGGTATCACTAGAAAACAACCAGTCAGCATGAAGATGGAGTCTTTGGACCTTGAGAGCTTCTGATGGAAGTGAATTGACTGATCGCAGTAATAGTCCAGGTTCCCTCTGGGTGCATGTTCAACATGCGCCTGCTGAAGCCACAACTTTGCTTCCATCTGGTTGAAAGTGTAGCAGTGAACAGTGAAACATGTAGGCATGTCCAGGCAAATCCTGGCTTCTAACGGAAATGTTTGCAGGTTTGTACCAGAAGTTTGGCTAAACCAGTTGCTTTAATAACACAGCTCACTGCATACCAACACAAACCGCTTTACTGCAGCGTCTGCTATCATGCCAGAAGTAGCCAACAGAATTGCTCTGGTAGTAGTAGTAGGATTAAGTTGAATGCTGATATGAAAAGGTTGGTTTTGGAAGGAGAATCTGGAAAATGGCTTCACTTGTAAAGTGCTTTATCAAGTCCGAGGACTCAAAAGTGCTTCACACTACAATTAATCAATCATTCACACATTCGTAGCCATGGTTACTACAGGCCCTTTGACTGACAGCAGGCAAGATCCTCTTTCTTTCCTTTTAGAATTGAACATTTCTAATTTGATGTGTCACATGCTCCATACTCCAAGCAGCTTGGAAAAAACAGGCATCGATACACTTCTCTGTTCTGGATCTGTCAATGATTTACAAACAAGGTGACACATACACACACACACACACACACACACACACACACACACACACACACACACACACGCACACACACGCACACACACACACACACACACACACACACACACACACACACACACACCCAGAGTGTTTCCTGTCAGTAAGGCATGTTGGGATATTGACATCTGAACTGATCCTGCTTGTTGACTGTAATGACAGGGCCTTACACACTCACTAAATACATGTATCACCACAAACTTCAGTGTTTTTTATTGGCCTTTGTATAACAAACAACACTAAGTTTTAGTAAAATCCTTCACAAATAAAGACCTGAAAAGTCTGACTCGCACTTCTACTCACCTTTATTTATTCAGTCAAATCCAGTATTACCAGTTGTCTTCTGAACTTAATTGTAGTTAGACTTCTGCTTTGTGTTATTTAATGTGAGTCTTTACTTTTCTGCTTCTGGCCTAAGAGATTCTGTAGAGAACATTAGAGGGCAAATAGCATCATGCAGACCGAGGGACCCATCAGGGATGACGCTGTGGGTTCCTGCAGCTCAGATTGGCTTCAGATAGAAGTCCTGTCTGAAGCTCTCAATAGTCCATTTATGGGTCACATCGTGTGTTGTGGCAAGATGAAAGCATACACAAGAACCATCTGGCCTACTGCTAGTGGAACAAGTGGCTCTTTGGACATGACATGACATCTGTCATGACCATGAAGAAGTCTTTATGAATGTTTATGACTGTTATAAAGTGTGATTCGGTAAATTATGACACTTTTAATGCGAAGTTGCTCTAAAAGTTGCATTGAAAGTCCAGTAAGAGTGCCAACTTTACATTAAAGTGTCATTATTTACCAAATGGCACTTCATGACAGTCATAGACA